>NC_072768.1:40264155-40551655 GCF_022539595.1 Amphiprion ocellaris
AACAAAAAGGAATGTAAAAAAAGATGTGTTTTTAAGAACATTCAGAAAAAAATCAACCAAAATCCAGCGAAATTCACTGGATTTTGATTGTTTTTTTTCTGAATGTTCTTAAAAAAGATATTAGAAGTTTTACTCATATATATGTTATCACTTTAGATATTTTTAGGATTTCTTTTTTCTCTTGCCAGGTTTGGGGGATTTTTTTAATATAAAACTTTGAAGGGAAACTTTTAAGGAATTATTGGAATTTTGTTCCTGAAGTTTTGCAAATTTAAAGTTTGAAAATGTAGGGAAAAAAACATTTTCACTGTGAAACTTCTGATGTCCACATTTTCAACATTTTTGGGAAATTTTTTACAAGAATTTTCTTGCCAAATTTGAAAGATTTTTTTTAAAATACAACTTTTAACGAATTATTGGACTTTTCTTCCTGAAGGTTTTGCAAATTTTCAGAAATTTGGGAATTTTTTTTGCTGAATTTTGGGATTTTTTTCAGACAAGGAAACCATATTTTTTGGTGTCCATAAATGAAGATAACAAGAGGGTTAAAATCATTTACTAGAAGTCTTTGTCATGGTGGCCCTTTGAGATAACTCTACAGATCAGATGGACTTTTATCGTACAGATTTGCTTCGTCACGAAAACTGAACAACTAGATGCAACAAAACCTCCTTCAGCTAAATAAAGACAATAAAGAATCAAAGAAGGTTTCTGGCAGTAAAATCGAAGGCTGGCACTCGGTTCTTACTTTACTTTGGCTCCGGGAGACAATAAATGAGTTTTTTTTTATTTCAGCAGCTACTTCAAAGCTTTAACTAAATCCTCATTCTAGCATCTTAAAAACAATCTTAGGATATTTGTGTCCAAGAAAGACTTAGAAAAACTAATTGATTCTGTATTTACCTACAGAGTAAACTGCTGTAATTCAGCCCTCAGTGAAACCACTAAACATTTACAACTCATTCAGATAAATACTGAAACTATAGAGCTGGAATGAAGACCTGATTTATTGTCTGCCGTAGTAACGAACTAAAACAACAACATACAATCTCATTTTATCTCATTTATTATTTGCTTCATCTGTTCTTTATCCAGTCAGTTTGAAATATTCTAGAAAGTCTGTGTCCATTTTATTCAAATTCTATTTATTCTCTGCTGTATTTTCCTTCTTCTCTTTTACATTTGCCTGTAAAACAGTTTAAAAACCTTAAAGAGATGCTATAAAAATCTAATCCCATGACATTATTAACCCTTTAATTCACATTAGTGAGACTCTGTAGCCTGAAGTCTGAAACACCCTTTGTTACTTTAAATTATCCTGAAAAACCAAAGAGAAATGTAATCATGTGAATTACTTCATTTTATCTCATGTGATTTTACTTATTGTCTCAGTATCACTTTATTCTGGTCTATTCCAGCCTTATTTTAGGTGAATTATTTTATTTCTGTGTTCTATTGCTTCATTTCTTTTTTTAAAATGTCATTTAGGTATTTTCTCAGCAACGTCTGGCACAAGAATTTCAGGATTAAAGAAGTTTATCTCATCTTAAGTAATCTTAGATTATCTCATTTTGTCTTAAATTATCCTAAATTCTTGTTTTCTTAAATTGTCTCATGTCATCTTAAATTATCTTACATTATCTTGTCTTATTTTATTTGTCTTATCTTGTGTCATCTTATCTCATCTTATCTTGAATTATCTTCAATTATGTCATCTGAAATTATCTTGAATTTTCTTAAATTATCTTATATTATGTCATTTTAAACTATCTTGTCTCATCTTATATTTGTCTTATGTCATCTCAAATGATCTCATCTCACCTCGTCTTAACTTAGCTTATCTTAGCTTATCTTAAATTTTCATCTATATGACTTGTGGAACCAACACGGTGTCTATTAATGCAGCAGCAGCTTGTTTATGACTCTCTGGGCTTCATATCTCAGTACTGTCTGAATGAAAGCTGCCGTTTCGGTGGGACAGGTGTGTAAACTGTCAATTCATCCTTCTGTTAGCTGTATCCATGAGGAACGTGCTCCTTGTTTCTATTAGTATTTCTACCTTTCCAGTTTGTGGCTGTTTGCCAGTTGAGGATCCTCGGGGAGGAAAATTCTCCCCAACAAGCTGCTTCTGCAGCGCAGTGGCAGCGTTTCATTTTCATAAAAGGAGATGTGCGCCGCTGACAGCATGAATACTAATAGCAGTTATTTTTCACGCCTGTTGATTCGGTTTGATGTTGATGAAAAATCTGCCTGCTGCTGTTTCACCCAGATTTCCTCCAAATGTCCTGAACGTGTTGCTCGAGCTGCAGGTTCTGACAGCGGCGTCGTTTGAGAGTCTAATTCAGTGCAGCAGGTTCATCATGAGGAGATGTTTGTGTTTTACAGCAGGTTCATCATGAGGAGATGTTTGTGTTTTACAGCAGGTTCATCATGAGGAGATGTTTGTGTTTTACAGCAGGTTCATCATGAGGAGATGTTTGTGTTTTACAGCAGGTTCATCATGAGGAGATGTTTGTGTTTTACAGCAGGTTCATCATGAGGAGATGTTTGTGTTTTACAGCAGGTTCATCATGAGGAGATGTTTGTGTTTTACAGCAGGTTCATCATGAGGAGATGTTTGTGTTTTACAGCAGGTTCATCATGAAGAGATCTTTGTGTTTTACAGCAGGTTCATCATGAGGAGATGTTTGTGTTTTACAGCAGGTTCATCATGAAGAGATGTTTGTGTTTTACAGCAGGTTCATCATGAGGAGATGTTTGTGTTTTACAGCAGGTTCATCATGAGGAGATGTTTGTGTTTTACAGCATCGGATGGGCTTCAGAAAACACGACTAACTCCTCTGTGTTTGTTCAACGATATTTAGCATTTAAACTCCCCCACTGATTTACATTTGCTCTGTTCTTCCTGACCCTCTTTCACCTTGTGTTCCAGGAGCCCTGCTCTGATTGGCTGCTTCGTGGTCGACAGGAAGTACTTTGAGGAAATCGGTCTGTTGGATGAAGGGATGGAGATTTACGGCGGAGAAAACGTGGAGCTCGGCATCAGGGTGAGACGGAAAGGAGACAGGAAAGAGTTAAAGGAGACAGAAAATAGTTTAAAAAAAGGACAAAGATGAGACAAAATGAAACAAATGAGATAAAAACAAAGCACAAAATGACAAAAAGGAGACATAAAATGTAAAAAGAGACAGGAAACAGTTAAAAAAAAAGACAAAATGACAAAAACGAGACAAATTGACAAAATACGACAGAAGAAGAAGAAGGCCATGCATGTAAACGTGACACTGAAGAGACACAAAAGGACAAAAATAAAACGAAATGAAATAAAAGAGACGCAAATGAAGCTCAAAACAACAGAAACGGAGACAGAAAACAAAAAAATTTAGACAAACCAACACAAAACAGATGCAGAGCAACAAAATCGAGACACAAATTGACAAAATATGACAGAAGAAGAAGGTTGTGTAAATGTGACAGAAGAGACAAAAGGACAAAAATGAGACAAAATGAAAAAACGAGATACAGACGAGGCATAAAATGACACAAACTGAGACAGAAAACAATTTTTAAAAAGAGACAAATTGACAAAAATGAGACACAAATTGACAACATACAAGACTGAAGAAGAAGGTCATGCATGTGAAAATGACACTAACGAGACACAAAAGGACAAAAATGAGACAAAATGAAACAAACAAGATACAAATGAAGCAGAAAACAACCAAAAGAAGACATGAAATGACAAAAAAGAGACACAAATTGACAAATTTTAAGACAGAAGAAGAAGAAATTAATGTGAACGTGACAGTAAGGAGACAAAAGGACAAAAATGAGACAAAATGAAATAAATGAGATACAAACGAGGCATAAAATGACAGAAACAGAGACAGAAAACAAAACATGAGACAAAACAACATGAAAGAGATGCAGAGCAACAAAAACGAGACACAAATTCACAAAATATAAGACAGAAGAGGGTAATGCTTGTCAAAATGACACAAACAAGACACAAAAATGAGACAAAATTAAATAAATGAGATACAAACAAAGCACAAAGCAACAGAGACAGAAAACACAACCAAAACACTCGTTCTTATCCAGGTAACATTCATTACAGCACATCAGCACCATCTAAAAATATTAATACGACTAAAAGAAACAATAACACAATAACAAACTAGACTGAGTTGAAGGAATTAACTTCCCCTCTACAATCAAAAGTATTTTTAATGAATAATTAGTTGCACCAATTGGATTTTTTTCATGTTTTTGTTCATGAAGCAGCTTTTAAGAAAGTCATTAATAAAAAAAAATATTCCTGGCAGTTAATTTTAATAGCTGTAGTTGTGTATTTGAACACAGAACTGAGTTTAAATCACAAACAGGACTAAGTTGTTGCACCGTTAAGTCCAAATAATGTTAGAGACTTTTAACCAAACGGATAAATTAGTGTTTTTATCTTGTGTGTCTTTCAGTAATCGATATTTTAGAGCGTAAACGCAGATCGATCCTCTGAAAATGTTTAATTTGGCTTCTTTAACCAGGGAGGCTGGAGCTGCTGTCAGCGTTTAGATTGAAAGATCCTGGAGAGGAGGACGACCTTTCCTTTGACAGAATGAGGTCTTTATTATTCAGAGTGACTCAGACAGAAGCAGCTGATTACTGATGATGGAGCAGCTGCCAAACATCTGGAACTTAATGACTCCAGAAAACCCTCTGACCGGCTCGTTTTCTACACCATGCGTCTGCTTTAGTGACATTTATTAGGTCAGACTGAGGAGCTTCCACATGATTCCCTCCAGCAGATTCTGGCCTGTTTCTCCATTAGCTTCACGCTAACGTTAGCAGCAGCTGCAGGGTTCCTATAATCAGAGGATCAGAGAAACTGTTGACTCTGTCGGCTCAGAGTGATTAACGGCGTCGCAGGTTTGATCATCAGCTGATCCGTCCTCACAACGTGGAACTACTACACTGTAAATACTGCAACTACTACACTGTAAATACTGCAACTACTACACTGTAAATACTGCAACTACTACACTGTAAATACTGCAACTACTACACTATAAATACTGCAACTACTACACTGTAAATACTGCAACTACTACACTGTAAATACTGCAACTACTACACTGTAAATACTGCAACTACTACACTGTAAATACTGCAACTACTACACTGTAAATACTGCAACTACTACACTGTAAATACTGCAACTACTACACTGTAAATACTGCAACTACTACACTATAAATACTGCAACTACTACACTGTAAATACTGCAACTACTACACTGTAAATACTGCAACTACTACACTGTAAATACTGCAACTACTACACTGTAAATACTGCAACTACTACACTGTAAATATTGCAACTACTACACTATAAATAGTGCAACTACTACACTGTAAATACTGCAACAACTGCACTATAAATACTGCAACTACTACACTGTAAATACTGCAACTACTACACTATAAATACTGCAACAACTACACTATAAATATTGCAACTACTACACTGTAAATACTGCAACAACTACACTATAAATACTGCAACTACTACACTGTAAATACTGCAACTACTACACTGTGAATACTGCAACTACTACACTGTAAATACTGCAACAACTACACTGTAAATACTGCAATGCTACACTGTAAATACTGCAACTGCTACACTGTAAATACTGCAACTACTACACTTTAAATACTGCAACTACTACACTATAAATACTGCAACGCTACACTATAAATACTGCAACTACTACACTGTAAATACTGCAACGCTACACTATAAATACTGCAACTACTACACTGTAAATACTGCAACTACTACACTGTAAATACTGCAACTACTACACTGTAAATACTGCAACTACTACACTATAAATACTGCAACAACTACACTATAAATATTGCAACTACTACACTGTAAATACTGCAACAACTACACTATAAATACTGCAACTACTACACTGTAAATACTGCAACTACTACACTGTGAATACTGCAACTACTACACTGTAAATACTGCAACAACTACACTGTAAATACTGCAATGCTACACTGTAAATACTGCAACTGCTACACTGTAAATACTGCAACTACTACACTTTAAATACTGCAACTACTACACTATAAATACTGCAACGCTACACTATAAATACTGCAACTACTACACTGTAAATACTGCAACGCTACACTATAAATACTGCAACTACTACACTGTAAATACTGCAACTACTACACTGTAAATACTGCAACTACTACACTGTAAATACTGCAACTACTACACTGTAAATACTGCAACTACTACACTGTAAATACTGCAACTACTACACTATAAATACTGCAACTACTACACTGTAAATACTGCAACAACTACACTGTAAATACTGCAACTACTACACTATAAATACTGCAACGCTACACTATAAATACTGCAACTACTACACTGTAAATACTGCAACTACTACACTATAAATACTGCAACTAATACACTGTAAATACTGCAACTACTACACTATAAATACTGCAACTACTACACTGTAAATACTGCAACTACTACACTGTAAATACTGCAACTATTACACTATAAATACTGCAACTACTACACTGTAAATACTGCAACTACTACACTGTAAATAATGCAACTACTACACTTTAAATACTGCAACTACTACACTATAAATACTGCAACTACTACACTGTAAATACTGCAACTACTACACTGTAAATACTGCAACTACTACACTATAAATACTGCAACGCTACACTATAAATACTGCAACTACTACACTGTAAATACTGCAACTACTACACTATAAATACTGCAACTAATACACTGTAAATACTGCAACTACTACACTATAAATACTGCAACTACTACACTATAAATACTGCAACAGCTGATGATGATCCAGCAGAAACACAACTATACTGTAAATACTGCAACGACACTATAAATACTGCAGCAACTACACTATAAATACTGCAACTACTACACTGTAAATACTGCAACTGCTGATGATGATCCAGCAGAAACACAACTATACTGTAAATACTGCAACTACTACACTATAAATACTGCAACTACTTCACTATAAATACTGCAACAACTGATGATGATCCAACAGAAACACAACTATACTGTAAATACTGCAACTACTACACTGTAAATACTGCAACTACTACACTGTAAATACTGCAACTACTACACTATAAATACTGCAACGCTACACTATAAATACTGCAATGCAGCAGCTCTGTCTGTTGGTGTTTCTGTCGTATGAAACGTTCGTCCTGCTGCTTCCCTCTAAACCTCTGCAATAAAAACTGTCAATAAACTGCTTGAGGCCAGAAGATCAAACTTTTTAATCAAATTATGAAGTTTTGGCAGAAAATACTGTAGTTTTTTTAATCAGATTTATCTCGTTGACCACTGAAACTACAGTTATGGCTTGCTCTCGGTTCATTTTTCAGTCCCTCCAGGATTTCATGGCGTTTTTCCAGATTGTTGCGGCAGAAAATGCCTGAATTCACGACAGCTTTTCTAAAAAATTGCCATGTAAGTTGCGATGTTTTAAGCGTATTTGTTGCGATGAATTTGCGGGAGACAGTGACAGTTGCTAAAAAGTTGCATTTTTTCAGCTTTTAGAACATGTTTCAACATTTTAATTGACAACATTTATTCCAAAATTAATTCTTTAACGCTCCAACCCATTTACATAAAAGCTGGTACACCACGGTGGGAAACTAGCAGCAGGCAGATACTGGTTTAACATGAAGTGGTTGGTAGATTTAAGACAGTAAATGATAGTTTACTATTGAATGAATCACATTTGGACATATCTGTCAGTAGCTTAAAAAGTTAATTTCTCTTCGTGGCACACACGTGTTCACACGCACACGCTCACGGCTTGTCACGTCAATTAACAAGAAAGGCCCTCAGAGAGCAGTACTCCACCAAGACTGTTCATTACCTGACCTTCCTCTGAGCACAGGCGTGTGTTCTGCATGTGTACAGATACCGCATCACGTGACCTAAACATGTAGCGGGTGGCGGGAATTGATGGGACTCAGAAACACCCCCACAATTTAATCAATTGTTCCTTGGATCATTTCTGATTGATAAGTCCTGATAAGTCCTCAGTGGTGGATTTGTAGTAGGATTAGCTGACGTAGTGTTCACTTGTTGCCATGGTTACCATGCCACTATCAGGCACTGTGCCACTATCACACAATGATACAGAAATTTTTAACTAATCCGTGGATCCAGACTATAAGCCGCATCACTGCCCAAACCTAGTCACTTGGTCCTTGAGTCATTTCTGACCTTCCCTGAAAATTTCATCCAAATCCCTTGGTCCGTTTTTGAGTAAAGTTGCTGACAGAGGAAGGATTCACGTCGATCGTCACACAACTCCATGTTCCATGGTGGAATAATGAATCTAACTTCCCTTCATTCTTTCAGAGCTCCAGCAGATCTGGATCAACAGCTTCCATCACGGTGATCTGTCTGGTCTGTGGTCCATTCCTTTCAGACGTTCTCCTGATATGTTTCACGGTAGAAAAGCGTTTGTCAGTCGATGGCTTTCGTTTGTATTCCACCACAATATTGCAAAACAGTTTATATCCGCTTTGGTGAAGAACATCAGGGAATTAATTGTTTTTCACCATCTTCAGCAGTAATTTTTGTTGGTAAATGAGAGACATTAGAATGGGACATGTCTGCATCTTCAGACCAGATACAGGAAGTGAATTCGGTGACGTACGTGCATTACATTTGCTATGATTGGTTGAATTCATGGGAGGCGGGACAAAGTTGCGGTGACTGGAGAAAATCACAAGGTGGTGCAGAATTTGCGGAGATTGGTTGAATTTGCGTGAATTCGCGCAATCCTAACTTCAAGAATTCCTGGAGGGACTGATTTATACCGGAGCCTCGACTTGTTTGCCCAAAATAATTGCCTCGGGGGCATTTTTAAGATGGCTGCCAAGTGGTGAGACTGCCAGCAAAGACTTTAGCTTAGCGACAAGACTAGAAGCTAGGATCGTTCCTGATGTCTTCTTCCAAATACAGTAAATGTTGTGACCCCATCTGCTAATGGGAAAATATATGTTGATGTTGATCTTAAATTAAATCAAATATCTAACTGAACACTTCATTGCATTCTTTTAAAGGCTTGATCACATTATCTGGTTTTAATTTTATCACATTATCATCTGGAATAACCCGTTACGTGTGTTTTAGTTGCCTAACCTTAACTCTCCTGTAACTGTAGTTTATCTTTGAGGTCTATGATCTTTCCCAGCCTTCATGTTTATATTCTGCTCTCTAAGCTTTTCATCAGTGGCTTAAATAGATGTTTTTTTAACCCTTGTGTCGTCCTGCAGGTCAAAATTGACCCATTTTAAAGTTTAAATGTGGGAAAAAATATATTTTCACATTGAAACTTCTGATGTCCACATTTTCAACATTTTTGGGAAATCTTTGAACATTTTTTGGTGGAAAAAAAGAAATGTTAAAAATGTTTCTTAAGAACATTCACAAAAAAATCAACCAAAATCCAGCAATTTTGGTTGTTTTTTCTTGAATGTTCTTAAAGAAAATATCAGAAGTTTTACTGATATATATGGAATAACTTTAGATATTTTTAGGATTTTTTTTGAAGATTTTTATTCATTTTTTTGAAAATATTGACAAGAATTTTCTTGCCAAATTTGGGGGACTTAAAAAAATTTTTTTAAGGGAAACTTTTAAGGAATTATTGGAATTTTCTTCCTGAAGGTTTTGAAATTTTTCAGAAATTTGGGGAATTTTTTTGCAGAATTTTTGTATGTTTTTCAGACAAAGAAACAATATTTTTTGGTTCCTGTAAATGAGGACAACAGGAGGGTTAAACCCGGCATGCATCAAAGGCTTATCTCTGTTAGCTTCTCTGCTGTATTATTCTAGTGGACCGTTTGTTTGAGAATATCAGCTGGAAGTATTAAAGCATCACAGAAGTCTTTGTCATGGTGCCCCCTTTAATCGTTAATGGCTGTAATTTAACATCGTCACTACTGTTTTTGAGGACTGCAGTGGTAACATAATTGTAATAATTGTTGAGCACGTTTAAGAGTTTTTCTTGAACATTTTTAAGGTTCCATCAACTGAACTGAGCCCAGATCTGCTGCTGTTGATTTAAATCTGTGAAGCTTCTGGAAACTAAAAGGTTCAACAGCAGACAGAACCAGAACCGCCGTCAGGACCGACAACAACAAGAGTCAATATTTGAGTTCTTCTCTACTTTCCCAGATCAACGATGCTGTAAATCAGCAGCGACGGTTTGACAGATTCAGCTCGGAGCCTCAAGGGTCTTTAACTAATTCATCAGGTTCTGGGTTCAGTTTGAGGTTTGAACCAGAAAATCGACAGTTTCTTCTGTTTTCACACCAAACCGGAGCCTTTTGTTCTCAGTTTCTGTGGCCTGCTGCTCCCACCGTGATAAAAAAAAAAAAACACTTTCATGATGACAATCTTCTGCATTTTTAATCCTCATCGTCTCCGTTTTATTATCACAGCATTCGTCGGTCCTCATTTATTATCTGCACATTCAATTAGTGCCTCGTTTCTCATTAAAACTTTAAAAAACACAAAGTCCAGGAACCAGATGCGTTCAGCTAAGATATAGAATAGAATAGAGTGATAGAATTTGTGCAATTCTCAGTCAGTTCTGTAAAAAAACAAACAACAAAAGTAAATAATCAAAGTAAGAGCAGCAACAAAAAGCAACACACTAATATTCATTAAAAGAATACAATAAACATAAATGTTGCAGTGTTTTCTGTCAAGCTTTTAGAGTTTTAATGTTCTCATAATGTTCTAAACATGTTTTGTGATGAATAAAAAGAGGATTTTTAGAGAGGAAGAATGTAGTTGCTACATTAATTGACTTCCTCAAAAATAGGAACAAAAGTATAAAAAACAACAAAAAAATACAGATTTTCAGACTGAGCAACTTAATTTAAAAATAAATGTAAACGTTGCAGAATTTTTTCCTAAAGACTCTTAATGTTCTAATAATATTTTAATAATGTTCTGTGATAAAAAAAAAAAGAGAAATTCTGGGGAAGAATTTTGTTGCTGCATTAGTTAATTTCCTCAAAACAGGCAGAAGAATCTGAAAAACCACGAAAAGTACCAAATAATTTTCATATGAAGCAACTTCATTTTTGTTTTTTAAATGTAAATGTTGCAGCATCTCGTCTTAAAGAGTTTTAATGCTGTAATAATGTTCTGTGATGAATAAAAAGAGGATTTTTTGGGGGGGAGGGACCAATCCTCCTGTCCATCTAAGGCTCCATTTTCCCATCATTCGTAAACAAATTCCCGAGATACTTGAACTCCTTCGCTTGGGGAAGCAACTCCTCCCCAACCCAGAGGGAGCAATCCATTGGTTTCCATCAGAGAACCATGGCCTCAGACTTGGAGGTTCTGATCCTCATCCCCATCGCTTCACACTCAGCTGCAAACTGCTCCAGTGCTGCTGAAGGTCTGAGGAACCAACAGAACCAGAAAAAGCAGAGATGAGACCCTGAGGTTCCCAAACCAGACACCCTCCTCACCCTGGCTGGGCCTTGAGATCCTGTCCATGAAGACCAAAAACAGGATCGGAGACAAGGGACAGCCCTGGAGGAGTCCAACACCCACTGGAAATGAGTCTGACTTTGTGCTGAGTATGTGGACGCAGCTCTCACTTTGGTTGTACAGGGACTGAATGACTCGTATCAGAGAGCCTGGTGCCCCATACTCCCTCAGCACCCCATACTCCCTCAGTACCCCATACTCCCTCAGTACCCCCGTACTCCCTCAGTACCCCATTCTCCCTCAGTACCCCATACTCCCTCAGTACCCCATACTCCCTCAGTACCCCCTACTCCCTCAGTACCCCATACTCCCTCAGTACCCCTGTACTCCCTCAGTACCCCATTCTCCCTCAGTACCCCATACTCCCTCAGCACCCCATACTCCCTCAGTACCCCCGTACTCCCTCAGTACCCCATACTCCCTCAGTACCCCCGTACTCCCTCAGTACCCCATTCTCCCTCAGTACCCCATACTCCCTCAGTACCCCATACTCCCTCAGTACCCCATACTCCCTCAGTACCCCATACTCCCTCAGTACCCCCGTACTCCCTCAGTACCCCATTCTCCCTCAGTACCCCATACTCCCTCAGCACCCCATACTCCCTCAGTACCCCCGTACTCCCTCAGTACCCCATACTCCCTCAGTACCCCTGTACTCCCTCAACACCCCATACTCCCTCAGCACCCCATACTCCCTCATTACCTCCCACAGAGCCCCTCGGGGGACACGGTCATAGACCTTCTCCAGATCCACAAAACACATGTGGACTGGCAGGTTGAACTCCCATGACCCCCTCAGCAGGTCCGATCTACTGTTAAACGACCGGGACAGAATCCACATTGCTCCTCCTGGATCTGAGGTTCAACAATCGGTCAGAGCCTCCCTTCCAGCACCCTAGAGTAAAGTTTCCTAGGGAGGCTGAGAAGTGTGATACCCTGGTAGTTGGAACACACTATCCGGTCCGCCTTTTGCACCGTACCCAATGCCCATGTGACATTGTAGAGACGTGTCAGCTAAGACAGTCCAACGATGTCCAGACCCTTCAGCATCTCAGGGCGAATCTCGTCCACACCTGACGCCTTGCCATTGAGGAACTTCTTAACTACCTCGGCAATTTCTACCACGAATATGGACGAAGATTCAACCAAGTCTTCATTCTCTAAATGTGTTTACCGGGTTCAGGAGTTCCTTGAAGTGCTCTTTCCACCACGAGACAATGTCCCCGGTCTGGGTCAGTGGTTCCCCCTCCTGACTGTAAACCGTCTGGGTTAAAGCTATGTTTCCAAAGGGGTGTTTTTCTCACTGCATCTGAATATCGCTGCTTGGTGGGTGGTCACTAGAGGGTCACTAGGAGGTCACATGACAGACCTTCAGATCTTCAGTCCAGTAGAAACGTCGGACCAACATGGTCCAACATATTATGAAAACAGTTCAGTGAAAAGTATTTCTGAAAACATTTGAGGCAAGAAATAAGGTGCAGAGTCTGTCCTGGTTTTAGGTCAACCACGGCTGGTTTAGATGTTGTACCAAAGTTTCGCGATGCGTCGGACCTGCGCTCCGTAGTGGAGGTCCGACGCATCACGAAACTTTCATACAACATCTAAACTAGATGACGCTGAACTAAAACAAGGTCCGGGGTGATGTGCCACGACGTTTAAAACTGATGATGAATGGGATGTGAAAAATTGACATGATCCTGTGGACACGTACTGTAAGTCCTGAATCCCCTTCTTGAGATGTCCAGTAGTTTGAAAGAACTTCCTCAAGGCCAATCAGAAATGCTTCTCGACAACCTCTTTAAACTCCTCCCACACCAGAGTTTTAGTTTCTACAACAGCTGCAGTCCTTTTGGTCCACTGAGAGACCATCGAACCAACCAGGCCTCCTCCTTCACCCGGCCACTTCCGTCCACCAGGGGGCGGTGTGCACCATCGTCCACTCCTGCCTCCTAAATTTTGGGTCATTTTGGACCATTTTGAGTCCGTTTTTGACACATTTTAGGCGTTTTTAGTAACTTTAGGAGAATTCTGATTCATTTTGGACTTGTTTCAAGTCATTCAGGACACATTTTGGAACCTTGTCATACATTTATTCCTGACGTTCAGCTGCAGACGGTAAAGATATCGAACAGCTGCGTCCTCGCTGAGCAGCTGTGGTTGTGTTGAAGTTAACTGACCTCCACTCGTACTTCTTGTCTTCAAGGTGTGGCAGTGCGGCGGCAGCGTAGAGGTGCTTCCCTGCTCCCGGATCGCCCACATCGAGCGCGCTCACAAGCCCTACACCGAGAACCTGACGGCCCACGTGAGGCGCAATGCTCTGCGGGTCGCCGAGGTCTGGATGGATCAGTACCGGAGCCACGTGTTCATGGCCTGGAACGTTCCTCTGCAGGTGAAGCCCAGCGAGGGTTTGTGGAGGCGGAGCTCTGTTTGTCTGCTGCAGATCAGGTCTCCATGGCAACCAGCATGTAGAGGAGCATCAAGGTCCTCAGAAAATGAATATAAAGTCTAGAGAACAGAACAAAACCTGATTCTGAATCTGCAGTAGCTTCATTAACGATCAGAGTTCTACCTTCAGACTGAGAATACTTAGAGAGTTACAGCAGATATTTAATTTATTTTTACAGGAGATAGAACCATGACATTTAGGAGGAAAAGCACATCAGAGTTCTGGTAAAAACTGACCCCAGATCAGTTTTACATCCAAGTGTCTCAGTCTAAACACTGAATCTGGTTTCTGATCAAAACCACTTTATTCTATCATTTTATTCAACTGTTGACTCAGAAATTGGATCATTTTCAATCAATTTAGGACAATTTTCATTTTATTTTCAACAAATTTCCTGTAATTTTGGATCATTTTCGAGTCATTTTGCTCAAATTTTGAGTCATTTTCTATCATTTTTGAAGCATCGTGGACTAATTTTGTGTCGTTCTGCAAATCTTCAGTCAGTTTGTATCATTTTTAAGTCATTTTGGGTGAATTCTGACTCCATTTGGACAATTTTCTGTTCATTTTCAACAAGTTTTATGTCAACTTGGATCTTTTCTCCTCATTTTAGATCATTTTTGTGTCTTTGGGATCATTTTCAAGTCATTTAGGACAAATTTCATGTCATTCTGGACTCATTTTCTGTAATTATGGATCATTTTAATGTCGTCCTGGTTCTCACCTGGATGGATGTAAAACTGATCTGGGGTCAGTTTTTATCACAACTTAGATTTATCACTTTTTAATGGACCTTTTCCATCATTTCTGAGCCTCAGAATTAATCAGTCCAGCAGATAGACACATTTTTCAGCAGTCTGGCAGATTTTTCTGGGTTTTTGTTTCTTTTTCTTTGAATTTTCCATTGCAGTTTAAAAACTTTTCTTGTCATGGAATGTGCTCAGATCATTGATGTTTCTCTCTCTGTGTGTCGCTGCTTCTTCAATGTTTCTGTTCTTATTTCCTGTTATTTCTGATGTATTCGGATCAGAACCTTCTTGTGTTTGTTCTGGGATGTCTGCAGAACTCCGACATCGACATCGGAGACGTCTCAGAGAGGAAAGCTCTTCGCTCCAGGTTGAAGTGTCGTCCGTTCAGTTGGTTCCTGTCCAACATTTACCCGGAGCTGCGGTCGTACGGCGACACGGTGGCCTACGGAGTGGTGAGTTAGATCCTCATTAACTCGTTTATCAGCAGCAGAAGTTAAATATCCAGCTTTAATCTGATGTCTCCATCAACCAGCGACTCTCCTTCAGCTTCGTCACAACTCAGAATGTCTTTAAACCAGACTTAGAATCTCGTTTCTCTCCTCACATCACAACATTTTCACACTTTTAATAAATGCTGGTGTTTTATCAAAGCAGCAAAAGAGGAATTTTATTTTTGTTTCACAGATTTAAACCAGAGTGTCCAACATGAGGCCCGCAGGCCAAAAGCGGCCCTCCAGAGGGTCCAATCCAGTCCTCAAAGTGTAAAAATTCCAGAGAAGACATTAACTGCAGATTGTAAATTAGTAAAACTATGAATTTAAAATCATTTCTAGACCATGACAAGTTGTTTTGATTATAAAGTAAAATACTAGATTGTTCATTGTTCTTTTGTTGTTTTGTGTCTCATTTTTGTTGTTTTTTTGTCTTTCTTGTCTGACATGTCATTTTGTTTCTCTTTTTTTGTCATTTTATGTTTCCTTTTCATGTTTTTTGTGTAATTTTTGTCTGGTTTTTGTCCATTTGTTTCACTTTGTAACTTTTTTGTCTAATTTTTTGTCTTTTTTTGTTTTGTTTCGTGTCGTTAGTCTCATTTTTGTTGTTTTGTTTCTCATTTTTGTTGTTTTGTGTCTTATTTTTGCAATATTTTGTCTTGTTTTTGTTGGTTTTTGTCTTTTGTTGTCTGATTTTTGGGATTTTGATCCTCCAGTAAATCCTCTCTGGTTCAGTTCCAGGTGACTAAATGTTGTGTTCCTTTGTCGACACTCTGTGATCTGGAAGTTGTAATGTGGAAATGATAAACTGAGGCTGAATGTTGATGAAACTGAACTTAATTTTCTTTAGAAATTTCAGGTTGTTCATGATGAACAAAACTACCTTGAAAGGTTCAAATATGCCAGGAAACATGCAAAATCAACACAAAAACACCCAAAGTCACGATAAAAATGACCAAAATCATCACAAAAGGACCAAAATAACCACAAAAAGGACCAAAATCACCACAAAAAGGACCAAATTCACCACAAAAGGAATAAAATCACCACAAAAGGACCAAAATCAACACAAAAAGGACCAAAATCAACACAAAAACACCCAAAACCACCATAAAAAGGACCAAAATCAACACAAAAGTGACACAAATCACCACAAAAAGAACAAAAATTACCACAAAAAGAACCAAAATTACCACCAAAATGTATCTGTAATCTGCTGGAAGCTGCTCAGTTTGTTTTCAGCTTGTTTTAACTTCCCGTTTAAAGCTCAGTTTGTCTAAGTTTGAACGTAGTTTGGGAACTTCTTCTATTTGTGGATAAAAGCTCCTTTAAAGCGACGAGAACTAAAACGTGAAATGAAAGCAGCTCTGGAACAAACCTCCTCGTCGTCACCTCTCCACAAACACTTCAGTCACAACGCTGCCGTCTGTTGACACCACTGAGCATGTGCGGGGGCTGGAGATGAGAGCGTTGCCACGGCGATGTCCCAGCGCTTGTACATGTGAAGTTTTTACATATTTAACAGGAACAGCAGAACAACAAGTGTTTGTGGTTTGATTCCGTCGGTTTATTCTGCAGAGATTCAACCAGAGTGGAGATGAAACGAGGAGATCTGAGAAGGAAAAGAAAAACAAATGACACCTCGAAATGACTGATTTAAACTCAGAGGAGACGCTGAAAAACAAAACTGTGCTATCGTCACTTATTCTACATTATAGGAGGAAAACACATCTGAGTTCTGATAAAAACTGCAACTAAAATAACTGAAAAAGCTGGAAAATCACCACAAAGAGAACCAAGAATATCGTGAAAGGTTCAAATATGCCAGAAAAAACACTCAAAATCACCACAACAATGACCAAAATTACCACAAAACTGGTGAAATTGCAACAAAACCTCAAATTCGGCACAAACAACTTGCAAAATTTACCCCAAAAAGACCCCAAATTAACCTGAAACATTCAAATATTCCAGTAAAAACATGGAAAATCGCCACAAAAACGGCCAAATTTATCACGAAAAGGACCAAAACTACAACAAAGCAGGTGAAATTGCAACCAAAATTCTCTTTCAGCACAAAAAACATTCAAAATAAGCACAAAAAAACGACCAGAATGACCGCAAAAGTCACAAAATCACCCCAAAAGAGACAAAATTACCCTGAAACATTCAAATATGCCAGCAAAAACATGGAAAATCACCACAAAAACTAGCAAAATTTACCACAAAAACAACCAAAATCACCAATAAAGGACCAAAATCACCACAAAAAGGACCAAAATCATCAAAAAAGGACCAAAATCACCACAAAAAGGACCAAGATCACCACAAAAAGGACCAAAATCATCAAAAAAGGACCAAGATCAACACAAAAAGGACCAAAATCATCAAAAAAGGACCAAAATCACCACAAAAAGGACCAAAATCACCACAAAAAGACCAAAATCACCACAAAAAGGACCAAAATCATCAAAAGAGGACCAAAATCACCACAAAAAGGACCAAAATCATCAAAAGAGGACCAAAATCATCAAAAGAGGACCAAAATCACCACAAAAAGGACCAAAATCACCACAAAAAGGACCAAAATCATAACCTGTTGGTGCATGTGGGCTCCTCCCATTGAAACTGTTCTAATGTAGGATGATCTCTCTAAAAAACACTCTTAATATCTTCCTCTGAAGCTCCTATAGGTTCCTCCTCTGACCTCCTCTCTGAGCTGAGATGTTTAAGGTTCTTCAGGAACCTCTTAAGAAAGAAGAAGAATTAACATCTGGACTCACATCTGTAGACCAGAGTGTTTCTTGGAGGTTCTGCTGGTAAATCAGAGGAAAATCTGGAAACTGATGCAGCGGAAAAATGTTATTATTATTATTATTATTATTATTATTATTATTATTATTATTATTATTATTATTATTATTATTATTATTATTATTATTATTATTATTATTATTCCAGCATCTGAGAAGGATTCTTGAATTTGTAAAAGTTCCTAAATGTCAGAAATTATTTTTTATATTTTTTTTCGTTTTATATGGCAGGGGGAAAAAAAAAAACAAGAATTTGCTCCACTGTCCTGCAGTTAAGTAAAGAAAAGGGTGGAGCAATGCTTCCCTGTTTGAAATACGACTATTATTATGTTTCTCAAGTTATTCCTTTATTGCTGTGGTGTAATCCAGATTTCCAAGGCAAATGGAAGACAATAGAACTTAATATATCCTCTAAATTCCCTTTACAAGCTGCAATTGCAGACAAAAGACTAGCAGAACAGTTAGAAGGTGTTAATCCATGGCTGGACCATACACTCTGTGAAATAGGAAACATGTTAAACAGCTTTAGGTGCTGTGCCTATGACACAGATTTCAAACTTGGATAGAAAAAGGACTGACAACATACCTTTCCTTCACGCACAAAGCAATATTACAGAACTTCCAGTCCCTGCGAACTAAGTTTGGTTTGGAGCAGAAGGACTTGTTCAGGTTCCTCCAAATGCATGACTATTTTAACAAGCACTGTAAAAGTTCACAGTTATCTTTGACAGATTCAGTTTTTTCAATATTTTAAAATCAGCTTATAATTCCTCATTAAAAAAGAAATTTCTAAATTGTATAATGGGATGTTAAATGCACAAAACAAGAACACTTTACATATCAAGAATAAATGAGAGCATGAAGCAGGAATTGTAATTTCAAATGAGAATTGGGAAAAAGTTTGTATCTTTCACTGGACTTCTACCAACTCATTCATCTGGAGGGAACACTGCTGAAAAACGTTATAAGATTTTTTAGGACCCCATGCCAGGGTAAATACAGAAATATGAATGCAGAATGTTGGAGAAAATGTGGATCTTTAGAAGCAAATCATTTTCATATATTTTGGGAATGTCCCAGATTGCATCAATACTGGTCTGGAATCAATAAAGCTCTGAATGATGTCTTTAAAGTTCAAATTCCTAATGATTTTACCAATCTATATATGGGTCTGGTTCCAACTCTGGACAGAAGAAGGGATATAAAATTGTTGCAAGCACTCTTAGCAGTCAGTAAGAAGTCAATTACAAGAAAATGGCTAAATTTAACCCCACCAACTTCTGATGACTGGTTGGGAACAGTTAAGGAAATATTTAAAATAGAAAAACTGACATACTCTTTACAAATTCAAAAGGACAAATTTGATCTAATTTGGGACAAATGGATTCATTTTATATCCCCTATTCAGAATGACTTTATATGACTGAAGCGTTGACCTTTCTTGCAATAATAATAACACTGTATTTTCTACTCATGTATATATTTACTGTGAGAAAAAAGTGATGGCTGTAAGCTCCTAGTCCTGGTTTGTTTTTTGTTTTGTTTTGTTTGTTCTTGTTTCATTTTTGTTATGGAAAAAAAGAGAAGACTATGATAAAGATGACTGAAAATCTTCACAAAAAAAAGAAAAGAAATTATTTTTTATTTATTGAAAAACTCACAAAATCTTGATGAAGACGCCAAAGCTCAGATGAACTTAATATTAGATGTTATTTTAAAAATGGTAAATCCACTTCAAGTTTTTTTCTGAGTAAAGACGCTACAGTCAGTGTTTTGCTTTTTTAAATAAAAATGTGTTAGTGTAATTTTATCTACATTTTCTTTTATATTTAACATTATATTATTCATATATATTTAATATATAAATTAACTTTAAATATTTTTCTGAGCAGAGAGTCTGCAGTGTTTTTTTAATTAAAAATGTGTAATTTTATGTAACTTTTCTTTCCTATTTAATATTATTTTATTTGTATATATTTAATTTATTTAGTATTTTTATATTATTTTATATTTTATATATTTTCTGCATTTTTAAAACATATTAAAATATCAAATAAAATTACAGAAATAAATTATGATTTTCCATGTCTGATGTAAAATAACACAAAATATATTCAGTGAAATGTAAAAGGTTTTAATGTAAAGTTAAAGGTTTAAAGCGAACTGTCTCAGTGTGTTTTTAGCAGCTAGCGTAGCAGCATCACGTAGCTTCCAGTCTTTATACTGGAGCTGCTGACTCATGAGGCTGATGTCAGTCCTTTTTCTAAAAGTTGAGCTATTCCTTTAATAAACTCTGAATTTACTCCCTGCTTTCCTGTAAACAAACACAAAATAAATCCGTGGAAGGTTTTATTGAGCTCCTGCACAAGAGACAAAACAAAATTACACCAAATATGAGTCGCATTTCCTTCCTCGGTTGAGTGATTTGTTTAATAAGTCTGCAACAGAGACTGTCCACTCTGTGTATTTCTTTTTAAATGTCCTCTGCCAACATTAGTGTTTTGTACATCAGTTTTCTATACAGATAAATAATGTACAAAAACTAATGCTTGAAAAGGACCAAAATTACCACAAAACGGATGAAATTATGACAAAAACTCAAATTCAGCAGAAAAAGCTTGCAAGCTTTACCCCCAAAAGAGCCAAAATTACCACAATAAGACACAAAATCACTCCAAAAAGAGCCAAAATTACCTTGAAAGGTTCAAATATGCCAGGAAAAAAAAAGCAAAATCACTACAAAAAGCACCACAATTACCATAAAACAGATCAAAATGCAACAAAATCATATTTGGCACAAAAAACTTGCAAAATTTACCCAAAAGAGCCAAACTTGACTTGAAAAGTCGAAATATGCCAGGAAAAACAACCAAAATCACCACAAAAAGTACTAAAATCACCAAAAAGGGCCAAATTTACCATGAAAAGAACCAAAGCTACCACAAAACAGCTGAAATTGAGACAAAAACTCAAATTCGGCACAAAACACTTCTAAAATAAGCACAAAAATGACTAAAATTACCACAAGACACACAAAATCACCCCAGAAAGCGTCTAAACGACCTTGAAAGGTTCAAATACGCCAGGAAAACACCCAAAATCACCACAAATAGGACCAAAATCACCAAAAAGTACCAAAATCACCACAAAATCACAAAAATAAGGGCCAAAATTACAAAAAAGGGACCAAAATCACCCTAAAAAGAACCAAAAATACCCTGAAAGATTCAAATATGTTAGCAAAAACACCAAAAATCACCACTAAAAGTACCAAAATCATCTACAAAAAGAGCCAAAATTACCAAAAAAGGACCAAAATTACAAAAAAAGGTCCAAAATGATCAAAAAAAGGACCAAAACTACCAAAAAAACTGCTGAAATTGCAACAAAAACTCAAATTTGGCATAAAAAAAAAACAGCCAAATAAGACTAAAGTTCCTTCCTGACCTCCTCAGAACATCTGGATCTTCATCTCCAGTAACTTTATCAATGATCAGAGTTCTACCTTCAGACTGGGAATATTTCCAGAGTTCCAGGTCCTTGAAGTCCATAGAGGAGAACGTCCCAGTCCCTACAGTTGTTGGTAGGTCTACTCTAGAACTTTCTCTAGGTGTTTGTAGGTCTACTCTAGAACTTAGAACTTTCTCCAGGTGTCTGTAGGTCTACTCTAGAACTTTCTCCAGGTATCTGTAGGTCTACTCTAGAACTTTCTCCAGTTGTCAGGTAGGTCTACTCTAGAACTTTCTCCAGTTGTCGGTAGGTCTACTCTAGAACTTTCTCCAGGGGACGTTCTCCTTTCCTCCTTCCAGTTTTTAAGTTTAGTCTCACTTAGATAACTCATTTGTATAAAACTGGAGATGAATTTGATGATTTTTCCATGTTTATTTCCTCTTCCAGCTGAAGAACAGTCTGAGGGAGGATCTGTGTTTGGACCAGGGCCCTGACTCCGACAACGTTCCCATCATGTACCTCTGCCACGGCATGACGCCTCAGGTCGGTTTGTTTTCCTTCTCTGCTGTTATTTCTCTGATAAACTGATCACACAGGAGATCTGAGGAGATAATTGGACTCCTTCACAGTCTTTGTTATTTTAAATGAGGGGTTTACAGAAAGCAGCCGTTGCTTTACGTCGACGGGTATCTTTTTATTCCGTCCACAACAAAGAGGCTTTGTGAGAACTCACTCACCATGTCGTCTAATTACCAAACCAGCGTTTGTTGAGATATTTTTGACGCTCTGATCACCGTTATTAAAGCTGTGTGAGTTGTTTTATTTGCTGGTGGTAATCTTTGTTTCCTATTAGGGGGCAGCAAAACAAATTTAAAACATCGCATTGACTAATTATAGCCGTCTGGTTCTTTAGCTGCTAAACATCTGAGTGTGTTCGTTGCTGACTTATCTGTTGTTTGGTCACACGGTTTGTTTAGCAGAACTTTGTTGTTGTCCAGTGCTGAGAACAGTGTTGATATGAGCAGAGATGGGCCAGAAAAGCGAAACGGTGAGCTAAAAGATGCTAAAACGCTGTGCAAATGTACTACTTGCTGTGAGCAAAGCTAGCAGTTAGCCTACACTAAATAAAGCTCTTTACACTGAAGCTAGCAAGCTAGCAACCTGCACAGACATGGCAAAAGAAATGAGTTGTTTTCCCATTTTTTTAAGAGTTTATTTTAGATTTAATTTTATCGGTTTGCTGCCCACAGACATGAAAACAGTTTATTCAGCAATAACTATGGGTAGAATCTTTGTTAAACTGGAACAAAGGTCTCTAAATAGGCAGGTTAACATTAATCATCCCTCCCCAGACAGTTTAATCATTTTTTATATATTGAGTAATTTTTTCCCAAGTAGATTTACCAATGTTAGTACCTTAGTTACCCCTCCCCATGCAGTTTCACCACAAACAACATACTGAGTCATCCTTCCCCAGACAGTCTAAGTGCCATTAACACCATTTCTGGTTTTACAACCATTACAAGTCAAGTCACCCCTCCCCATGCATTTTCACCACTATTCATAAATTGAGTAATCCCTCCCCAAGTAGATTTATCAATGTTAGTATCTTAGTCACCCCTCCCCAGGCAGTTTCATCACTATTTATACATGTTGTAATTCTTTAAAAGGTAGATTTACCAATGCTAGCACCTTAGTCATCCCTCCCCATGCAATTTAACCACCATTAGCACATTAGTCACCCCTCCCCAGGCAGTTTCATCACTATTTATACATGTTGTAATTCTTTAAAAGGTAGATTTACCAATGCTAGCACCTTAGTCATCCCTCCCCATGCAATTTAACCACCATTAGCACATTAGTCATCCCTCCCCAGGCAGTTTCACCACCAGTAAGACTTTGAGTAATGTCATCTCCTGGTATCACATAGCTAGTAATTAGTTGTTGACAAGCTGCTACTGCATTGTAGTTTTGTATGAGGCAACACAATCATGTTGAAGTGCTTGACTGTTCATTTATCTCCCTGCATGGTGGCGGTATCATTAACTAATCCTTAGTTGTGCATACTGAGTGTTGGTGGTAATTCTTTGAGGATTCACTACTACAAACAAAACAAAAAATGTTTATTAGATCCGTTGTTTGTAAAAAAAAAATAATAAAAAAATTGATCACTGCAGCTTTAATCTAAACATTTTCAAGTGTTGTGTTTTTAGTTGGAATCGATCGACTCGGGCAGTTTGACAACAACAACTCTCAGTGATTTGGAGCTACAGAGTCACATTTCCAAACTGAGGTAGTTGGCTAATTGGAGCGCACAGCTAGAATTAAATGCTAACAGTAATGCTAATATGATACCATGCTATAATACGGCTGTTTTATCTTGTGTTGTGTCGGCTGCAGATTAAAACTTTTCAGCCTCTTGCAGCTGAAACGTGTGAGAAGTCGCTGAGGCCGATCAGCAGCTCCATCAGCCGGCTGCAGGTTGAACGTTGTTTCATTGACAGAGGCAGTAACGGCTGCAGGTTTAACGTTGTTTCATTGACAGAGGCAGTAACGGCTGCAGGTTGAACGTTGTTTCATTGACAGAGGCAGTAACGGCTGCAGGTTGAACGTTGTTTCATTGACAGAGGCAGTAACGGCTGCAGGTTTAACGTTGTTTCATTGACAGAGGCAGTAACGGCTGCAGGTTTAACGTTGTTTCATTGATAGAGGCAGTAACGGCTGCAGGTTTAACGTTGTTTCACTGACAGAGGCAGTAACGGCTGCAGGTTTAACGTTGCTTCATTGATAGAGGCAGTAACGGCTGCAGGTTTAACGTTGTTTCATTGACAGAGGCAGTAACGGCTGCAGGTTTAACGTTGTTTCATTGATAGAGGCAGTAACGGCTGCAGGTTTAACGTTGTTTCATTGACAGAGGCAGTAACGGCTGCAGGTTTAACGTTGCTTCATTGATAGAGGCAGTAACGGCTGCAGGTTTAACGTTGTTTCATTGATAGAGGCAGTAACGGCTGCAGGTTTAACGTTGTTTCATTGACAGAGGCAGTAACGGCTGCAGGTTGAACGTTGTTTCATTGACAGAGGCAGTAACGGCTGCAGGTTTAACGTTGTTTCATTGATAGAGGCAGTAACGGCTGCAGGTTTAACGTTGTTTCATTGATAGAGGCAGTAACGGCTGCAGGTTTAACGTTGTTTCATTGACAGAGGCAGTAACGGCTGCAGGTTGAACGTTGTTTCATTGACAGAGGCAGTAACGGCTGCAGGTTTAAGCCGTATGGCATCGTTTCGCCGCTGGTCGTCTACGTGGTGTACTGCAAACGACGTTGGCTTTATAGACAATTGGAGCTCTTTCTGGGGAAAACCTGGTCTGATTAGGAGAGACGGCATCCATCCCACTTTGGCTGGTGCAGCTCTCATTTCTAGAAATATGGCTGATTTTATTAGAACTCCTAAAGCATGACAACCCAGAGTTCAGACCAGGATGCAGAGTTGTAGTCTTCCACACCTCTCTGCAGTTTCCTCTCAGCTGTCACCCTCCAGTAATTCAGTTAGCTTTATTGAGACTGTGTCTGTCCCCCGACCACCAAAATTCAATAAATTAAGCAAATCAAAAATAAACAAAAGACATAGTAACCATAAAAATCTAATTAAAATTAATACCACTATTTCAACTGAGCGAAGAAACAGGACAATTAAATGTGGTCTGTTAAATATTAGATCTCTCTCGTCTAAATCTCTGTTAGTAAATGATTTGATAACTGATAACCAGATTGATTTGTTCTGTTTGACTGAAACCTGGTTGCAGCAGGAAGAATATGTTAGTCTAAATGAATCAACTCCTACTAGTCATACTAACTGTCATGTTCCTCGAATCACAGGCAGAGGAGGAGGAGTGGCAGCAATTTACCTCTCTAGCTTAAAAATGAACCAGAGACCTAAACCTAGTTACAGTTCATTTGAAAATCTTACTCTCAGTCTCTCTCATCCAGATTTAAAAGCTCAGAAACCAGTTTTATTTGTTGTTGTATATCGTCCTCCTGCTCCTTACTCTGAGTTTTTATCTCAATTCTCAGACTTTTTATCTGATTTCGTGCTCAGCTCAGATAAAGTCATTATTGTGGGTGACTTCAACATTCATGTTGACGTGGACAGTGACAGCCTTACGACTGCTATTAATTCAATATTAGACTCAATTGGGTTTTCTCAACATGTAAATAAACCAACTCATAGTTTTAATCATACCCTTGACCTCGTTCTGACTTATGGCATAGAAATCAAACAGTTAACAGTATTTCCCCGGAACCCTCTTCTTTCTGACCATTTTATGATAACATTTCAATTTACAACAATAGATTGTATAGGAGTTAAGAATAAATATCATTACAGTAGATGTCTGTCTCACAATTCGGTGACTAAATTTAAGGAAATAATACCCTCTCTATTTAGTCCAGCACCACTTACTGATATAATGGAAGGGAAATATTATAATTTTACCCCCACAGAAGTGGATTATATTGTTAATAATGCTGTAGCCTCACTGCGTACAACACTTGATAGTGTTGCACCTGTAAAAAAGAAAGTTCTATCTCAGAGAGGACCTGCTCCTTGGTATAATTCCCAGCTGCGGACTTTAAAGCAGGCGTCCCGAAAGCTGGAAAGGAAGTGGTATTCCACTAATTTAGAGGAAGTTTATGTAGCTTGGAAAAATAGTCTAGTAATTTATAAAAAAGCTCTTCGTAATGCCAGGACAACATATTATTCATCTTTAATAGAGGAAAACAAGAACAACCCCAGGTTTCTTTTCAGCACTGTAGCCAGGCTGACAAAGAGTCAGAGCTCTGTTGAACCTTGTATTCCTTTAGCTTTGAGCAGTAACAACTTCATGAGCTTCTTTACAAATAAAATTATTACGATTAGAGAAAAAATTACTCTGGCCCTTCCTGCAAATGTCACAGATGTATCATCGAGTACAGATACTTTAGAATTGGCTGTAAGACCAGATGGATATTTAGAATTTTTCACCCCCATACATCTCTCTGAACTCATTTCAATAGTTTTTACATCCAACCATCAACATGTCTTTTAGATCCTATCCCAACTAGACTGTTCAAGGAGGCTTTACCTTTAATTAATTCCTCAATGTTAGATCTGATTAATCTCTCTCTAGTAACAGGTTATGTACCACAGGCTTTTAAGGTTGCTGTAATCAAACCTTTACTTAAAAAGCCCACTCTAGATCCAGATGTTTTAGCCAACTATAGACCAATTTCCAACCTCCCATTTCTCTCCAAAATTCTGGAAAGAACAGTTTGCAAATCAATTATGTGAACATTTACAAAGGAATAGCTTGTTTGAAGAGTTTCAGTCAGGCTTCAGAGTGCATCATAGCACAGAAACAGCTCTGGTGAAAGTTACTAATGACCTTCTCATAGCGTCAGATAATGGACTGGTCTCTATACTTATTTTATTGGACCTTAGTGCAGCATTCGATACAATCGACCACAAACTTTTATTACAGCGACTAGAACATTCTATTGGCATTAAAGGGACAGCACTGGACTGGTTTAAATCCTACTTATCAGACAGGTTCCAATTTGTGCATGTCAACAATGACTCTTCTGAGCATACTAGGGTTAATCATGGAGTTCCTCAGGGTTCTGTCTTAGGACCAATACTGTTCACATTATACATGCTTCCCTTAGGCAACATTATTAGGAAGCACTGTATTAATTTCCATTGTTATGCTGACGACACTCAATTGTATTTATCTATGAAGCCAAATGAAACTAATCAGCTAGCTAGACTGCAAGATTGTCTTAAGGACATAAAGACCTGGATGACCTATAATTTCTTACTACTAAATTCAGACAAGACTGAAGTCATTGTATTTGGCCCCAAACATCTTAGAGAATTGCTTTCAAAGCATATAGTTACTCTGGATGGCATTACATTGGCCTCCAGTACTACTGTGAGGAACCTCGGTGTTATCTTTGACCAGGACATGTCCTTTAACTCGCACATAAAACAAATCTGTAGGACTTCCTTTTTCCACCTGAGAAATATTGTGAAAATCAGGAACATCCTGTCTCAGAGTGATGCAGAAAAACTAGTCCATGCATTTGTTACTTCTAGGCTTGACTACTGTAATTCCTTATTATCAGGTTGTCCCAATAGCTCTCTGAAATATCTACAGCTGATCCAAAACGCTGCAGCCAGAGTACTGACGGGAGTTAGCAAGAGAGATCATATTTCTCCTATATTGGTTTCTCTTCATTGGCTTCCTGTTAAATCTAGAATAGAATTCAAAATCCTTCTTCTGACATATAAAGCTCTTAACAACCAATCTCCATCATATCTTAAAGACCTGATAGTACCATATTATCCTAGCAGAACTCTTCGCTCTCAAACTGCAGGCTTACTTGTTGTTCCTAGAATCTCTAAAAGTAGAATGGGAGGCAGAGCCTTCAGTTATCAGGCACCTCTCCTGTGGAACCAGCTCCCAGTTTGGGTTCGGGAGGCGGACACCCTCTCTATTTTTAAGACCAGGCTTAAAACCTTCCTTTTCGACAAAGCTTATAGTTAGGGCTGACTGGGGGACCCTGACGGGGTATGCTGGTGTTTTCATTTGCACAACTGACTTCCCCTCTTGACGTCCCTTTAGTTTGCCCCTAGTTATGCTGCTATAGGCCTAGGCTGCTGGGGAACCTCTCTTGATGCACTGAGCCCTTCTCTAACTACCTATGTATTTACTATATATACCATTATTGCATTACATTCACTCTGTTTCTTTCTGTGTCCTTTCTCCGAGTGTCCCTGGTCCCAGAGCTGGATGCTGGATGCTTCAGATGTGTGGCTGTGTTTTATGGTCCTTGTGTCCCACCCCCCCACCTCTCTATCTCTACCCCTCTATCTGTATCCCTCTATCTCTACCCTCTACCCCTCTACTTCTATCCCTCTATCTCTACCTTTCTACCTCTTCTGTCCCTCTCAACCCGCCCGGCCAGCAGGCAGATGGGTCCCCCCACATTAGAGCCGGGTTCTGCTCGAGGTTTTTTTCCCTGTTAAAAGGGTGTTTTCCTTGCCACTGTCGCCTTTTGGCTTGCTCTGGGGGTCAGGCATATGGGTTCTGTAAAGCGTCTTCGAGATCAATTTGACGTGTATAATTGGGCGCTATATTAGAAGTAAAATTAGTTGTATTGAATGAATGGAATTAATCGTTGTTTCATTGATAGAGGCAGTAACGGGCTGCAGGTTATAACGTTGTTTCATTGATAGAGGCAGTAACGGGCTTGCAGGTTTAACGTTGCTTCATTGGACAGAGGCAGTATCGGCCTGCAGGTTGTTATTAACGTTGTTTCATTGATAGAGGCAGTAACGGCTGCAGGTTTAACGTTGTTTCATTGATAGAGGCAGTAACGGCTGCAGGTTTAACGTTGTTTCATTGACAGAGGCAGTAACGGCTGCAGGTTGAACGTTGTTTCATTGATAGAGGCAGTAACGGCTGCAGGTTGAACGTTGTTTCACTGATAGAGGCAGTAACGGCTGCAGGTTGAACGTTGTTTCATTGATAGAGGCAGTAACGGCTGCAGGTTTAACGTTGTTTCATTGACAGAGGCAGTAACGGCTGCAGGTTGAACGTTGTTTCATTGACAGAGGCAGTAACGGCTGCAGGTTGAACGTTGTTTCATTGATAGAGGCAGTAACGGCTGCAGGTTTAACGTTGTTTCATTGATAGAGGCAGTAACGGCTGCAGGTTTAACGTTGTTTCATTGATAGAGGCAGTAACGGCTGCAGGTTTAACGTTGTTTCACTGACAGAGGCAGTAACGGCTGCAGGTTTAACGTTGTTTCATTGACAGAGGCAGTAACGGCTGCAGGTTGAACGTTGTTTCATTGATAGAGGCAGTAACGGCTGCAGGTTGAACGTTGTTTCATTGATAGAGGCAGTAACGGCTGCAGGTTGAACGTTGTTTCATTGATAGAGGCAGTAACGGCTGCAGGTTTAACGTTGTTTCATTGATAGAGGCAGTAACGGCTGCAGGTTTAACGTTGTTTCATTGATAGAGGCAGTAACGGCTGCAGGTTTAACGTTGTTTCATTGACAGAGGCAGTAACGGCTGCAGGTTGAACGTTGTTTCATTGATAGAGGCAGTAACGGCTGCAGGTTGAACGTTGTTTCACTGATAGAGGCAGTAACGGCTGCAGGTTGAACGTTGTTTCATTGATAGAGGCAGTAACGGCTGCAGGTTTAACGTTGTTTCATTGACAGAGGCAGTAACGGCTGCAGGTTGAACGTTGTTTCATTGACAGAGGCAGTAACGGCTGCAGTTTGAACGTTGTTTCATTGATAGAGGCAGTAACGGCTGCAGGTTTAACGTTGTTTCATTGATAGAGGCAGTAACGGCTGCAGGTTTAACGTTGTTTCATTGATAGAGGCAGTAACGGCTGCAGGTTTAACGTTGTTTCACTGACAGAGGCAGTAACGGCTGCAGGTTTAACGTTGTTTCATTGACAGAGGCAGTAACGGCTGCAGGTTGAACGTTGTTTCATTGATAGAGGCAGTAACGGCTGCAGGTTGAACGTTGTTTCATTGATAGAGGCAGTAACGGCTGCAGGTTGAACGTTGTTTCATTGATAGAGGCAGTAACGGCTGCAGGTTTAACGTTGTTTCATTGATAGAGGCAGTAACGGCTGCAGGTTTAACGTTGTTTCATTGATAGAGGCAGTAACGGCTGCAGGTTTAACGTTGTTTCATTGACAGAGGCAGTAACGGCTGCAGGTTGAACGTTGTTTCACTGATAGAGGCAGTAACGGCTGCAGGTTTAACGTTGTTTCACTGATAGAGGCAGTAACAGCTGCACTTACGGCCTCTTAATGGAGACTGGTGGAAAACCATTTGCAGACTGAGGGAGCGTGACTGTGTGTTTCCAGCAGTTGCTGCTTTGAAATGCTCTGCAGCTCTGATGAAATTAAAAATTCATGTTTAACTGTCAGCGTTGTGTAAAGAGACTCACATTATCAGAACGGCTCTTCTGAGAGCTGGGAGCTTCCTGAGGACACCGGGAGCCTCCATTGTCAGCAGAGTTAACAGCTCTGACCGTCGGAAACGTTATTTCTGGGTGGCGTTCGGTAATCCAGCTGCTCAAACAGCTGTGTTTGCATTTCCATACATCCTCCCTCCAGGAGCTGATAGAGAGGTACAGTTGTGTTGGAGCATCTTTCTTTGCCTCTCGGTATTCATTCATTTTATTTATTTAATAGAAGTAACAGAAATGGACTCGACCACAGCAGAAGGTCTTCAGCTGTTTCTCCTCACAGTGAAAAGATTCATTCTGCCGGTTTTTACGCTTAAATTGGACGAAAATAGAAGCTTTGTTGAAAAGTTTTGGCTCCAACAAACATAGGATTGAACAGGCAGGTAAACAGATAGATATATTCAGACTACAGTTCATGTTAAAGCAGAGAGCATTGTGGGAGTTTAGCTAGCAGTGGGCACCATGACAAAGACGAATGTGGGTCTTAATAATGACCTCCAACCAAAACTTGTGTTTAAGATAAAAAGAAATTGAATATTATAGTCGGGTAAAAAGTAAATATATTCAGCCTTCAGATACAGGCAGTTCATGTTGGAAAGCAGAGAGCATTGTGGAAGTTTAGGTAGCAATGGGCACCATGACAAAGACTAACGTGGTGGTTAATGACCTCCAAACAAAACTGTCTTTAAGATAATCTGGAATCAAATAGGACAGTCAGGTGACTAGATCCTTGCTTGTGTTTATCTACCCTCAGATGTACGTCGCTTTGGAAAGAAGTGTCTGATCAAGGAAACTGTAGAAATGTAGAAGGGGCACCATGACAAAGACTTCAGTGGTGGTGAATGACCTCCAGCCAGAACTGATGTGTTTAAGATGAACAGGAATAGAATATTAGAGTCAGGAAACAGTTAGATATATTCAGACGACAGGAAGTTCATGAGAGCATTGTGGGAGTTTAGCTACCAACGGGCACCATGACAAAGACTAATGTGGGTCTTAATAATGACCTCCAACCAGAACTTATGTGTTTTAGACAAACTAGAATCGATTACGACAATCAGGTAACAGGTAGATATATTAATTTAAATCTTGAAAACTGCTTATTTTAACTTAAATTACACACAAAATCAGGCTGATGTAATTTTGGAAAAACTAACATTTTTTGACATATTTTAACTAGTTTTCACTTATTTTGAGCTATTTTAAACATCTTGAGTCATTTTGGATGAATTTCAAACTAATTCCAGGTCCCGTTCAGACAGTTTAAAGTCATTTAGGACACATTTTGAGCCATTGTGTAACTTTTTAAACTCACTTCGGAGTAGTTTCAAGTTATTTTGGACCAACTTTGAGAAGTTTTTTAACATATTTTAATGCATTTGGGACAGATTTCATGTAATTTTGGGCAAATTTCAACTAATTCTGGACAACGTTTGAGTTATTTTACACAATTTTTAGTCATTATGGACAACTTCGAGAAATCTTTCACATTTTAACTGATGTCCGACCAATTCTGAGTGTTTTTTTGGACACATTTTGAGTCATTTTTGAGACATTTTAAGTCAATTGGAATAGATTTCACATCATTTTGTACAAATTTGGACAAATTTTGGACAACTTCTCAATGATTTTACACAATTTGTAACTCATTTCAGATCATGTTTGGACAATTCTAAGTAATTTTTTTTGACAAATTTCAACAAACAAATTTGGCGCCATTTTGGATAATTTTTTAATGAATCTTGGACAAATTTTGAGTAACTCTGGACACATTTCAAGTCACTTTGTACAAATTTGAAGTCATTATGGACAACTTTGATAACTCTGATATATTTTAGCTCATTTTAGACCAGGGCCTTGTAGTTAAAGTATTTTTTGGGCTGCTCAGAGCAGAGCCGGTTGTTGCTGCTGAACTCACATTTAGTTTATTTCAGGAGGAAATGAAAAGATGATTTCCTGGCTGTAGATCTGTGGAGGACTTTTCTTCTCACCAGAAGACAAACATCTGTTAGCGAGCGGCGTTAATAGAGAATAACGGAGTGAAGAACAGCAGCAGAACATCTCCAGAGGAACTAATCAGGTTACAGAACTTTTCATGTTCAAGTTCTTGTACCTGCTGTGGAACCAAGATTAGCATTCGTTAGCATAGAAACGCTAATCTGTCCATTAATGGATTTTTTCATTCCTGCTGCAGCTAAAAGCCTTCTGCTGTTTTCAAACCAAACTTCAGGCCGAAAGTTCAGTCAGACACCTGCAGGCCGACGGCTGGGTCTAGTTTATGTTGTGGTGTCTCATTTTTATTGTTTAGTGTCTTGTTTGTTTTCATCATTTTGTTTCATTTGTGTAGTTTTGTCTCACTCGTCATTTTGTGTCTCATTTTTTTCTGATTCCTGCCTCATTTTTGTCATTTAGTATTAGTTTTTCAACCAGCCGTCCTGTTTTTTTCACTCAGAAGCTCTGGTGTTGATGTTGGACTCGTTGGTCTCAGCACGTCTCATCACGCCTTCAACACGTCTCATCAAGCCTTCAGCACGTCTCATCACGCCTTCAACACGTCTCATCAAGCCTTCAGCACGTCTCATCACGCCTTCAACACGTCTCATCAAGCCTTCAGCACGTCTCATCACGCCTTCAACACGTCTCATCACGCCTTCAACACGTCTCATCAAGCCTTCTGCACGTCTCATCACGCCTTCAACACGTCTCATCAAGCCTTCAGCACGTCTCATCACGCCTTCAACACGTCTCATCAAGCCTTCAACGTCTCATCACGCCTTTAACACGTCTCATCACGCCTTTAACACATCTCATCACGCCTTCAACACGTCTCATCAAGCCTTCAGCACGTCTTATCACGCCTTCAACACGTCTCATCAAGCCTTCAACATGTATCATCACGCCTTTAACACGTCTCATCACGCCTTCAACACGTCTCATCACACCTTTAACACGTCTCATCACGCCTTTAACACGTCTCATCACGCCTTCAACACGTCTCATCACGCCTTCAACACGTCTCATCACGCCTTCAACACGTCTCATCACGACTTTAACACATCTCATCACTCCTTTAACACGTCTCATCACGTCTTCAACACGTCTCATCACGCCTTTAAACATCTCATCACGTCTTCAACACGTCTCATCACGCCTTTAACACGTCTCATCACGCCTTTAACACGTCTCATCACGCCTTCAACACGTCTCATCACGCCTTTAACAGGTCTCATCACGCCTTCAACACATCTCATCACGCCTTCAACACGTCTCATCATGCCTTCAACACGTCTCATCACGACTTTAACACATCTCATCACGCCTTTAAATGTTTCATCACGCCTTTAACACGTCTCATCATGCCTTCAACATGTCTCATCAAGCCTTCAACACGTCTCATCATGCCTTCAACACGTCTCATCAAGCCTTCAACACGTCTCATCATGCCTTCAACACGTCTCATCAAGCCTTCAGCACGTCTCATCACGCCTTCAACACATCTCATCACGCCTTTAACACGTCTCATCACGCCTTCAACACATCACGCCTTTAACACGTCTCATCACGCCTTCAACACGTCTCATCACGCCTTCAACATGTCTCATCAAGCCTTCAACACGTCTCATCACGCCTTCAACACGTCTCATCAAGCCTTCAGCACATCTCATCACGCCTTCACCACGTCTCATCATGCCTTTAACACGTCTCATCACGCCCTCAACACATCTCATCATGCCTTCAACACGTCTCATCATGCCTTCAACACGTCTCATCACGCCTTTAACACGTCTCATCACGCCTTTAACACGTCTCATCACGCCTTCAACACGTCTCATCACGCCTTCAACACATCTCATCATTCCTTTAACACGTCTCATCACGCCTTTAACACGTCTCATCACGCCTTTAACATGTCTCATCACGCCTTCAACACATCTCATCACGCCTTCAACACATCTCATCATGCCTTTAACACGTCTCATCACGCCTTTAACACGTCTCATCACGCCTTGAACACGTCTCATCACGCCTTCAACACGTCTCATCACGCCTTTAACACATCTGATCACGCCTTCAACACATCTCATCACGACTTTAACACGTCTCATCACGCCTTCAACACATCTCATCACGCCTTCAACACGTCTCATCACACAACATGTCTGTTTCATGTGGAGCATCTTTTTGTAACGATATTCCCTCCAGACCTCCTTATTCCCCCTTCAGATCCTTTTCTTCTGATTGGTCTTTTAGAGTCCTCCTCAACAGAACGTGTCCAAACCAACAGACGTGTACAGCCGTGACCTGATGAAGCCTCAGCTATCCTCAGTTGAGTCTTTAAGGAACTCAGGATTAGGTCTTTCAGCTCGTCGTCTCTGGATGTGACTGTAGGATTGACTTCCTACTGCCCTATTATCTCGTCAGCTTTACTTTAAATGAACTCTGAGCTGAAGTTGTGCTGCTGATCCCAGTTTAATCCTGAGACTAACAGGAAGTGAGAACATCATGTTAAAGTAGAGATGTAAGGCGGTATGGACGTCCCAAACACTGGAATGTGGTGGAAAAGCTGTTTTCTCTACGTGAATATCAGTAAATATATCGTAGATCAGCTGTAGTGGCTCGTGTTTGTGATTGTGTGTCTTGTTTGTGTCATTTTGTCTTGTTTTTGTCATTTTTTGCCTGTTTTGTGTTGTTTTGTGTCTGTTTTTTGCCATTTTGTGTCTTGTTTTTGTCATTTTGTGTTTGGTTTTTGTCATTTTGTGTCTGTTTTATGTTGTTTTGTGTCTGGTTTTTGTCATTTTGTGTCTGGTTTTTGTCATTTTGTGTCTTGTTTTTGTCATTTTTTGTCTGGTTTTTGTTGTTTTGTGTCTGTTTTTGCGATTTTGTCTTGTTTTTGTCATTTTTTTGTCTTTTTTGTCGTTTTGTGTCTTGTTTTTGTTGTTTTGTGTCTTGTTTTTGTCATTTTTTGTCTATTTTCTGTCATTGTGTGTCTTGTTTTTGTCATCTTGTGTCTGGTTTTTATCATTTTGTCTTGTTTTTGTCGTTTTTTGTCTTTTTTGTCGTTTTGTCTGTTGTTTTCATTTTGTGTCTTGTTTTTGTCACTTTTTGTTTGTTTTTTGTCATTTTGTGTCTTGTTTTTGTTGTTTTTTGTTTGGTTTTTGTCATTTTGTGACTCGTTTTTTTCGTTTTATGACTCGTTTTTTTGTTCTGTGACTCGTTTTTGTCGTTTTGTGTCTGGTTTTTGCCGTTTTGTGACTCGTTTTTGTCATTTTGTGACTCGTTTTTGTCGTTCTGTGTGTTGTTTTTGTCGTTTTGTGTCTTGTTTTTGTCGCTTTTGTGTCTGGTTTTGTGTCTGAACACATCCTCCTCCGTTTAGAACCAGGAGCCTCGTCTCTACATCTCATCGGGTAATTCAGGAAATTAATGCGGCCGTTGAGTCGGGAGCTGATTTGGGGCCGAGGCGGGAGGCGTGGATGACAATATTTATTCCACAGAACGGAGAGAAATTTCAGTGGAAATTAAGCGGGTAATAGAAACATGATGCGAGCCTCAATAAGAAGATTGGTTTGTGGCCGGATCAATAAAGTCTGAGAATTAGAGCTCAGAGGCTGTTTACCAGAGCTGCTTTCTGACTTCTTATCCCTGCCAGCATCTCTTTGACCGTTTTCTGGCAGCGTGATGCCGAGCAGCTCCAGGAGCTCGTTTCAGGACACAACTTAGGTGTTCAGATGTGAATTAAATGCAGAGTTTGTGCTGGAAAAGCTTCTGTGTGGAAATTAGCAGCATGTTGAGCTTGAATGAGCTGCAGGAAATCTCGTTTGATGTTCTGAAAATGAAGCCGGCGTTGATGAAGAGAAACGGAACAAGTTTAATCAGAGATAATAGTCTGAAAAACGTCCCCTTCAACAGCAGCTTTCCTCAGAATGAAGAGACTTTAGAAGACACTGATTTATTATTTTGATGCTGGTTGTTTCACCAGGGAGTCGGTTTGATACAAAGGAAACTCATTTTTATTGCTTTGTGTGTTTTTGTTGTTTTGTGTCTGTTTTTTGTGCTTTTGTTTTTGTGTCTTGTTTTGTGTCTTGTCATTTTTTGTTTAATTTGTGGTGTTTTTTGCCATTTAGGGTGTTATTTTTGTTGTTTCATGACTTGTTTTGTGTCTCATGTCTCATTTGTTGTCATTTTTTGTGCGGTTTTTGTTGTTTTGTGTTGCTTTGTCACATGTTTTGTGACACCTTTTGCTGTTTTGTTTGTCATTTAGTCTTGTTTTGTGTCTCCTTTTTTGTCATTTTGTGTCATTTTATCTCACTTTTGTATTTGTGCCTCATTTTTGTCATTTTTTTGTCTAGTTTGTGTTGTTTTTTGTCATTTTGAGTCTTATTTTTGTTTCGTGTCTCATGTCTCATTTTTGTAATTTATTTGGTGTTGTTTTTGTTGTTCTGTCTCATTGTGGTTTTGTCTCACTTTTGTAGATTTGTTTGCTGTTTTTTGTCATTTTGTGTCTAGTTTATGGTGTTTCATAAATCATTTTGACTTTTATCGCTAAGTCTTGTTTTGTTTTATCACAGATAATAGTCTGAAACGCAGTGAAAAACCTTGAAACTTTTTGACAAATACCCCCAAAAACCCTCAGATGGAGAGAAGTCGTCCAGTCAGATCAGCATCTTTACGGCTCGACATCTTCAAAGAGTAGTAGGAGGATTAAAGGAGGTTTAATCCTAAAAAATCCAAAAATTCTATCAAAAAATCCCAAAAAAAACCCAGTTGGTGGTTTTTGTAAAACATTAACCTTTGTCAGAACCGATGTGTGAGAACGTGTTCGTCAACGGAAAAACATTTAAGACCTCCTGGTGGGATCAATCAAATCTTTCTGGAAATTTCCAACAAACTTCTCCTTTAACTGAAATATCTGAAAAATGCAGAAAGGCTCCACAGGCAGTAAAGTAAAAAAAAGGAGCAGCCGGCTAATTTTTGGGGTCATTAAAAGAAGGTGGTTATAAAATGGAGATAATCTATTTGTATCGTAACGTAATGAGCTCTCCCTCCGAGTCGTAGTTCTTCCTCTCGCTTCGTGTCTATAAATACATCTTTTGTGGTGTTCACCTCACCGTCTTCCTCGCTGCGCTCCACTCGTCCAGATAAATCTCTTCATTAGCTTCTCTGCTGCTGTCGTGTCGTGTCGTGTCGGTTTGCCGTCGTCACAGCAGATGGTCGAAGGAAACTCCGGTGATTAGAACGTCGAATGGCATCCGGATCCGTCGCTAATAAACTCTGACGTCCAGTCAGGCTGCTGCAGATCAGCATCATTAAGGCTTTAGAAGACCAGTCCAAGGATTAAAGGAGGTTTTCTAATCATCCTTTTATAAGTGTAACATTGAGTTTTTCTCTTTTTTGAATCTCAAGATGAGTCAGAAACTAAAAGCCTCACTAAACCAATTCATACAGGAATAATGTTTATTTATCCGACGACTTAAGGTGTGAATGGTGATGAAACTGCCCACAGAGGAATGACAGAAGGAGTTAATGGTGATGAAACCACCTGGGGAGGGATGTCTTAAGTTCTAAATGGTGTCGAAAACTGCTTTAGGGGTGACGCAAGGAAAGAGCAGGAGTGAAATTGCCCACAGTTGAGAGATGACATAAGGAGTTAATGTTTGTTGAAGTGCCTTGGGAGGGATGACGGAGGTGATAATAGTGGTTAAAGTACCTACAGAGGGATGACATAAGGAACCCTAACTCTAACCATCTGGGGAGGGATGGCTCAAGTTGTTAATAGTGGTAAAACTGCCTGAGGAGCAATGCCTTACTGTTTTAGTGGTTGCTGAACTGCCTGAGGAGGGATGAATTAAGGAGTTAATAGTTGTGTAACTGCCTGGGGAGCGATGTTTTGAGATGGTAGTGGTGGTAAAATTCCTTAGAGAAGGATGACTAAGGTGTTAATGAAAGTGAAACTGCCTGGGGAAGGATGACTGACGTGCTAATTAGGGTGAAACTATTGGGGGAGCAACGGCTCAAGGTGTTACTGATAGTGAAACTGACTTGGGGCACAAGCTGTTAATGGAGACTTGGGGATGGGTGACTCAAGGAGAGACTGGTGGTAAAACTGCCTAGGGGTGGATAACTTAAGATGTGAATGGGGTAAAACTGCCTGGAGAGGGATGACTCAAGTTGCTAATAGTGGTAAAACTGCCTGGGTAACGATGCCTAAATGTGTTAGTAGTTGTTGAACTGCATGGGGATGGATGACTAAGGTGTAAATGGGGGTGAAATTGCTTAGAGAGGGACAACTAAGGTGTTAATAAAAGTTAAACTACCTAGAGAGGGATGGTTTAATGTGGAAATGGTGGTGAAACTTCCAATGGAGTGATGAATCAGGATGTTAATTGTGGTGAAACTGCCTGTGGAGGGATCTCAGGAGTGTTTTATAAGAGTCCTATTTAGAGAATCTACACAGACAGGTTTTCACTATCTGTAGGCGGCACTGAATAAAATAAAGAAATAAATGAAAAAACAGAGTCAAGACACGTTGTTCAGGACATCGACAGTAAAACAGAGAAGTAAATTACATTAATAAGAAATGTATTGTAGTATCTGACCTGAGACATGTGTTACTTAATAAGTTAGTGGAATGGAATGTGTGTTGCCTGTTCTACTATCTGATCAGCGATTTGTGGGAAAACACACGTTTCCTCTTTCTAAGTTAACAGGTAGCGTCTGACATGAGATATACGTTTTTCTATTTTAGTTCTGAGAATGTTTATGTTGAAGAGGCGTCTGTGTCTGGAACCTTTGCAAAGTGAAGTGGGGCCTGTCATTGAAGGAAGCCATACGTTATGTTCCCATACACAAACCTATATGAGTGAGTGCATATTGTTGTTCTGGGAGGTTCATATTGGCTCTGAATCCTCCATCGGGCAGACCATGGCGCCTGATCAGATGCTGTGTTCTTTGCAATAAAGTAATTATTATTATTATGCAAGTCAGTGTCAACAGATGTTTTCTTCAACATCTGCACATCCTCAATGTCTGAGAGAAACTACAGTATTAATGATGTATTACGAAGAATCTGGCAGTAAATATGTGTTTATTAGTAGAGGAATTTAAATTTTTGTGAGAGAACTGGAATTAAAAAGGATGAATTAAACTGCAGCGTGAGGTGAAGCAGTAGACGGACACTACAGACTTCCTTCTGCAGTGAAACAACAGGAGGTTTGGAGTTCAGCAGAAACACAACAACCTTTGGAGGAAATTCAAAAGCTTTTCTCTAACATTCACAGAAAAGAAGTTTACTGAGAATCTTCACATATCACAAGACTTCCAGCGACGGGAAACAAACCACAGATCAGTCAGAAGCTTCTACTGGAGCCTCGGAGTTCTTCACGTTTCTGTTCTTGTTTCCACACAAAACAGTTTCTGAGAAGTTTGACCTTCAGTTGAGTCCATCATCATGTTTCTGCCTGATCTTTTGAATAAATATGGAACGAGGACAGACATGCAAACTGCAGCCGTGATGAATCCAACATGTGAGCAGAAGGTCGAATGAATCGAGAAACATCCTCAGAAGTCTCATTAAGTGTCTCCAGAACGGGGTTTCTAATTTTCTGCTGCAAGTTCTCCAAATTAAACATCAAAATGCTGATGTTGTTGGTCCATAAACTGCAGCGACACTCTGAAGTCATGTTTTTCTGATCTGAGGTTCAGCAGAACGAGTTTAGACAAGATGCTTCTGGAACATACAGGATGTTAAGGAACATTTTAAAGATTCATATTTTAAAAAAAAGCTAATGGAAACAGCAAAACTTCAAAAGTTTTAAGTCTTATTGAGAAGAATGTTGTTTGACACCTACCAAATTCACATCGATTAGCTTGTTGCGTTTCTGTTGTTGCTGTTGAACAGCATGAAATGCCGCCAACACCAGCGGGCAATGAAAAATAATTCCAACTGTATGGATGGAAAATGATTCTTGATGATTTGAATTTTTCACTCTCAGATCGGCAAAGTTCAGTTTGTTGGTCTGGTTATATTTACACCTTCTTCTACTCTGTTTATTAGAGCTAGCATAGTCTACAGCTAGCATAGCCTACAGCTAGCATTGCCTACAGCACCACCATTGTACAGTTCTACACAGCCAAGTATATTCCCTCCATAGCAGTTCTACCTTTTCAAATTTGCTTGAAATTCTCTTGACAGTTTCATGGTTACACTCCTAATCCTTGTGGCCGCCATCAGAGGACTTCATTTGTCTACAAACAATATTTTGAGACATTTGTGGAAATTGTGAAATGATTGAAGCTTTTGTTTTTCGTTAAATGTCCGTTTTTAACAAACACCGACACTGAAGTTGATGAGTGAGGTCGGGGTGGATGGACGGGTCACCAGAAATAGGACTGATGTGGATTTGATTTTAACGGACTGCATTCCAAACCACATACTTGTTCTTTTACTTTAATGATATACAGCTTGTTTTCACTCATGTGATTATGGGTTTTAAAAAGCTTGAAAGTATGCTGGTTTGCAAACTGCAAAATCTGTCCAGATATGGAAGGATTATTCTGGTATTTTTGGCAAACTGCACGTGACCCATCCAAGATCAACCTTCTGCTGATGTGGAGGTGAGCCTCCTTCTTCATTATTCCATTTACTTTGTGTAAAACTCCAGTTCCACAGAGCATGATGCTGCCACCTCCATGCTTGATGGTAGGTTTGGTGTTCTTGGGGTTAAAGGTCTCACCTTCTCTCCTCCAAACAGATTTCTGCTCAGTTTTTCTTCCATCTGACCACAGAACTTTCCTCCAGAAGGTCTTTTCTTTGTCCATGTGATCAGCAGCAGACTTGAGTGGAGCTTTAAGGTTCTGCTTCTAGAGGAAGAACTTCCTTCTTCATGGATCCTCTCAGCTCATGTTGATGTAAAACCCTGTGGACACTGACAGCTGTGTTCCAGCAGCTTCTCATTCATTCAGACCTGCTTTCTGATGATTCCTGGTTGAATCTTGACCATCCTGACCAATGGTCTCTCAGCAGCAGGTGATAGTGTGTTTTCTTCCTGATGGTGGCAGTAACACAACTGGACCATGAACTTTATTCTGACAAACAGATGATTCTGGATCTGAAGCTGCTTTGAAATGGCTCCAAGTCACTTTCTGACTTTGGTAATTTCAGACATATTTCCAGTCATCTTGAACAATTCTGGAGTCAATCTGGACAATTTAGCATCACTTTGCTCAATTTTTCAGTCATTCTGGATATTTTCAGTCACTTTGGAATAGTTTTGCATAAATTTGGACAAATTCTGAGTCAACTTTAACTGTTTTTGTGTCAATTTAGGCAAGTTTTAAAAATGTTTATACATGTTTTAGTCAATTTGGGCAATTATTCAGTGAATTTATGAGTCATTGTTGACATCTTCACCAGTCAGTTTGGACCATTTTTAAGTCAATTTTGACCCTTTTGGTTGATTTGAGCATTTTTTGAATTTATTTTTCATTTTCTCAGGCAAATTTTGAATATTTTGACATATTTCCAGCCATCTTGGGATATTTTTGAGCCAATTTAGGTGTTTCTTGAGGTAATTTGGTCAATTTTAGTGTCAATTAGAGCAGTTTTTGATTTGTTATTGAAATATTTTTGGCACCCTGGAGTAGTTTTGAGTAAATTTGGACTCATTTTGAGTGGACTTTAACAGTTTTGTGTCAATTTGTGCAGGTTTTCAATAACTTTAGACATGCTTTTAGTCACTTTGGACAATTGTTGACTGAATTTGTGTCCATGTGGACAGTTTAGGCTGTTTTTGAGTCAATTTTGACTATTTTGGGCAATTTTTACATCAACTTAGGCAACTTTTGAATTCAAGTCAATGATTTTCTTCTCCAGATGTTTGCTGAGCTCCTCAGACTTTCCCACTGTAGTGTTTGAGTCTAATGAGTGGATCTAATGGGTTCTGTTTAAACTGGATAAGAGAAATCAGCAGCTGTAGTCAACTTTAATCACTCAAGAGGACTTAAGAGGCCATGAAACTAAGAAAATCTGATTAATACAACTTTCTATATCAACAAAACTGATCATTTAAGTGGCTGTTTGTATATTTTTGACCCAGAAGACCTATAATAAATCTGTGAAAGAACCATGTGTTTCAATGATTCAGAGTTCTAGGAGTCATTGGAAATTAAAGACTAACATGATTAAAGTGATCTTTATAAGTGTGTAGAAACCTTTGTTCCTGACTTTACATATAGATATGAGTCTAATGAGTGGATCTAATGGGTTCTATTTAAACTGGATCAGAGGAGTCAGCAGCTGTAGTCGATCGCAGTCACTTAAGAGGAGTTAAGAGGCTATAAAACTAAGAAAATCTGATTAAAACAGCTTTCTCTTTACCTAAACTGATCGTTTGTTGTCTTGATGTATATTTTTGACCCAGAAGACCTTCAGTAAATCTATGAAATAACCTATTTTTGAGATTGTTTTTGTGATAAAGATTCATTGACGAGTTATGGGAGTCACTGGAAACGAGACTGTCAGGACATGCGTGGTCTTTTTGTTCAGGTCTGTAGTTCACTAGTACAGAAACTAGAACTGTCCCATGTTGTAGGTGATCGTTGTTTCTTCATATCAAACCTGAAACCACAGATTAAATCTCTGAACAATAATTTATTCCCACAAAGATTCCTCCCGGATGAAACATGATCCGTCCGGCTTAGCGGCTTTCCTCCGTCCTCCCAGTTAATTCCTACATGTGTCAGGAGAGATCGCTATCTGTCCGACGCTAATCCGGCTATTAGCACTTTCAGACGTCTGGTGGAGGCGGAGCTTCAGAAGCAGCTTTAACCAGTCTTAATAGAGAACGTACGGATAAATTAAAAACTTTCTTGATTTTTTTATTTTTCTATTTTTTTTATTTCTTTTCGATTTATTCCTTCATTTTTCATTATTAACGTTATCTTATTTTTATTTTTTTAACTTCTATTTTGCCCCTCATCTATTTGTCTGTCTGCATTTTACTAATCAATATTTTATTTATTATTTATTTACTAATTTATTTATTATTGTTTTATTGAATTTTCTCCTGGTGTCGTTTGTTTTTAGCGTTTTATTGCCTTTTTTTATTCTTTCTGATCTGATTGATTGATTGATTGATTGATCAGTTGATTAAAACATTTTGTCTCCTACTCTCCGGTTTTCCTTCGTCTCTTCGTTTTCAGATTCTTGGTTCGTCTGATTTCCTTCTTGTCGGTTCGTTGTCGTCTCTTCAGTTTCTGTCTTCAGGAGTCTTATGAGTTTTGTGAGTTTTGCGGCGGCTTCAGGTTTTAGTTTTTTGGTTTTATTTCACCTCAGCAGATGTGTTGAGAACTGGGCCAACATTAGCATTCATTAGCATCTCCCTGTGTTTCTCTTTCTTCTTCTCCAGGTGAACGTTCCTCATCCAGGATCCTTTTTCTTCCTCATTAGATCGGCTGCAGGTGGTTTGTTTGTTTCTGTCGCTGTTAAAAGTGAAAATGTTGAAGGTGAAGCGAATAATAAAGAATAATTAGCATTCAAGAATTAGCCTACTTCCAGTCATCCCTGCGGCTAACCACTAATGATGGAAACCTTCAGTATATTATTTATTATTTTAGTTTATTTTCTGCTGTTTGTGCTCCAGCAGAGATCACTTTTCAATCGGCGTCCAGGTTGGAGTATTTCAAACGAAGCCAAACAACTCGACCTTTAAGCTGTTAGATCAGAAAATCATCTAAATTTACATCACATTTAAAGATATTTACAACCTGCAGACGTCTAGATGTCTGGATATATGAGCTATACTTCATTTTTCCGGTGCAATGTTTCATTATCTTGTGTGATTTTACTTCACTACCTCAACATCACTGTGTTTATTAATACTTTTCTGTTATATCAGCAGACATATTTTAGGTTCATTACGTATTTCTACACTGCATTATTCAATGTTGTGTGATTTTTGACATGAACTTATCGGATTCTTTGTTGTAATAATTCAAAAGTTGAGCCCAGATTTCTTTGTGCACCATGTAAACATCAGTATTATTGTTCAAAATGTCATTTAAATCCTCAAAAATTATTTAAAAACCTGTTTAAAATGACACAATAATCATCCAAATTACCCAAATGTGTCCAAAATTAGTCAAACCGTGTCCAATTGGACTCAACGTTTGTTCAAAATCAGATGAAAATCCATCTAGAATGAAAGAAAAGTTGTTTAAAATGTTGTTTAAATTGTCCAAAATTACTTAAAAACTTCTTTAAAATGATACAATAATTACCAAATTTTACGTAAATGTGTCCAAAACTAGTCAAACTGCGTCCAAGTGGACAAAAGTAAGAAAGGAGAACGTCTCCAGGAGAACGTTCTAGAGTAGACCTACTGACAACTGGAGAACGTTCTAGAGTAGACCTACTGACAACTGGAGAAAGTTCTAGAGTAGACCTACTGACAACTGGAGAACGTTCTAGAGTAGACCTACCGACAACTGGAGAAAGTTCTAGAGTAGACCTACCAACTGTCCAGTTGTGGGTAGGTCTGCTCTAGAACTTTCTCCAGGGGATGTTCTCCTCTATGGACTTCAAGGACCTGGAACTCTGGAAATATTCCCAGTCTGAAGGTAGAATCATTGATAAAGTTACTGCAGATGAAGAACCCGATGTTCTGAGGATATCAGGAAGGAACTTTAGTCCTATTTGGCTGATAGGTTTGTGCCGAATTGGAGATTTTGTTGCAATTTCATCTGTTTTCTGGTAATTTTGGTCCTTTTTATGGTGATTTTGAGTGTTTTCCTGGCAGATTTGAACCTTTCAAGGCAGTTTTCACTCTTTTGGGGTGATTTTGTGTCTTTTTGTTAATTTTAATTTTCAGTTTTTTTGTGCTGAGTTTATGTCACAATTTCACCTGTTTTGTGGTTGGGTCCTTTTCGTGGTAAATTTGGCCCTTTTTTGTGGTGATTTTCCATGTTTTCATGACACGTTTGAACGTTTCAAGATAATTTTGACTCTTTTTGGGCTAAATTTTGTTTATTTTATTTTTCAAGTTATTTGTGCCGAATTTGAATTTTGGTCACCTGTTCTGTGGTAATATTTGTCATTTTTGTGGTGGTTTTGGTCCTTTTTGTGGTGATTTTAGTCATTTTTGTGGTGGTTTTGGTACTCTTTGTGGCGATTTTGAGTGTTTTCCTTGTTTATTTGAACCTTTCAAGGTAGTTTTGACTCTTTTTGTGGTGATTTTGTGTCTTCTGTGGTAATTTTGGCCGTTTTTGTTCGTATTTTAGAAGTTTTTTGTGCTAAATTTGAGTTGTTGCATTTTCACCAGTTTTGAGGTAGTTTTCATCCTCTTTGTGGTAAATTTGGCTGTTTTTGTTTGTTCCATGTTTTTACTGACATATTTGAACATTTCTGGGTAATTTGGCTCTTTTTGGGGTAAATTTTATAAGTTTTTTGTGCCAAATTTGAGCTTTTGTTACAATTCCACCTGTTTTGTGGTAGTTTTGGTACTTGTGGTGATTTTGGTGGGGTTTTTTTTGGCATATTTCAACCTTTCAGGGTATTCTTGGTTCTCTTTGTGGTGATTTTGCAGCTTTTTTAGTAATTTCAGTTGCAGTTTCTAGCAGAACTCAGATGTTTTTCTTCCTAAATGTCACGTATCTATCTCAGGGTTTCTGCAAGACGTTAAAAAGCATTAATAGTCATTAAATTGATTTTGCAAAAATTAAGGCCTTAAATGGCATTAAAAATCATTAAATTTGATTTGATAATTTTCTCAGTGGCATTAAAAATTCTTTCTGCCATTTTCAAGAAAAATATTTTATAATAATAATATATAATTATAGACTGTGATTCGTCAGATATGACATCTGCATAAACATGCCGAAGCATTGCAATAACTGCTCCGGCCGGTCGGGTACAATTGCCAAAAACTGCATGTTTGGAAAGTGGAGGAGAACTGGGAAATGGGGAAATGCAAATTCCAGCAAAATTGGCAAGAAAACGTGGAATTCAGAGAATGACTATAACCCGTTCTTGGTCAGGGGTGGTTTCCAGATTCAGAAATAGTGGAATGAGGGGACAGTTTTCATATAAAAGTCATCTTTTTTTTAAAAAAACCAAGCCTGTGTAATTTGTTGAGTTCATGGTCGTGGTATTAAAATTTTTACATTAAATAGCTTTAAAGATGACTGGCTGATTTCTGCAGAAACCCTGTATCTGCTGGACTGATGAAGATCTCAAACTCAGAAATGATGGAAAAAGTCCATTAAAAAGTGATGAATCTGGACCCTGTAGATGAAGAACCAGATGTTCTGAGGAGGTCACTGATGGATTTTTGACGATTTATTGAACATTAGCACAGATCATTGTTGGTGTTCCGTCGTCCTCAGAGGTTCTTTTAGGTCTTTCATTGGGTTCTAACGTCCTTCCTGAGTCTGAAGCTAGCATTAACAGTGAGTGTTGGAGGTCATGAAGCATCCAGAAGTCTTTGTCATGGTGCCCCTTGACTTGTGTTTCCCAGCAGAACATCTACTACACCAGCTCCCAGCAGCTCCACCTCGGCGTCCTCAGTCCCACCATCGACGACGACGACAACAAGTGTCTGGTGGACGTCAACAGTCGGCCGAGGCTGCTGGAGTGTAGTTACGCTGCCGCCAAGCACATGAAGCTCACCTGGACCTTCACTCAGGTGAGCTTCAGACGGACCTGTTGGAGGGTAGATGTAGTACTAGAGGCTAAATGTAGTATTAGAGGGTAAATGTAGTATTAGAGGGTAAATGTAGTATTAGAGGCTAAATGTAGTATTAGAGGGTAAATGTAGTATTAGAGGCTAAATGTAGTATTAGAGGCTAAATGTAGTATTAGAGGGTAAATGTAGTACTAGAGGCTAAATGTAGTATTAGAGGGTAAATGTAGTATTAGAGGGTAAATGTAGTATTAGAGGCTAAATGTAGTATTAGAGGGTAAATGTAGTACTAGAGGCTAAATGTAGTATTAGAGGGTAAATGTAGTATTAGAGGCTAAATGTAGTATTAGAGGGTAAATGTAGTATTAGAGGGTAAATGTAGTATTAGAGGCTAAATGTAGTATTAGAGGCTAAATGTAGTATTAGAGGGTAAATGTAGTACTAGAGGCTAAATGTAGTATTAGAGGGTAAATGTAGTATTAGAGGCTAAATGTAGTATTAGAGGCTAAATGTAGTATTAGAGGCTAAATGTAGTATTAGAGGGTAAATGTAGTACTAGAGGCTAAATGTAGTATTAGAGGGTAAATTTAGTATTAGAGGCTAAATGTAGTATTAGAGGCTAAATGTAGTATTAGAGGGTAAATGTAGTATTAGAGGCTAAATGTAGTATTAGAGGCTAAATGTAGTATTAGAGGGTAAATGTAGTATTAGAGGCTAAATGTAGTATTAGAGGGTAAATTTAGTATTAGAGGCTAAATGTAGTATTAGAGGCTAAATGTAGTATTAGAGGCTAAATGTAGTATTAGAGGGTAAATGTAGTATTAGAGGCTAAATGTAGTATTAGAGGCTAAATGTAGTATTAGAGGCTAAATGTAGTATTAGAGGGTAAATGTAGTATTAGAGGCTAAATGTAGTATTAGAGGCTAAATGTAGTATTAGAGGGTAAATGTAGTCTTTTCTGTCAGCTGGTTTCATTCTGCTGTTTTTTTTAGAACCTTGTTGGATTCGAGCTTCCTTTTCTGCTCTTTGAGGACGTTTTATTTGGATCTTTCTGGTTTTAAAACACGTCTCCTTATTGAGCTTCCACATGTCCACGGTTTTTGCGACTTTTAACTCTTATTTTTAATCTCGGCTCTTTGAATGTTGTCCTAAAATGTGACGATAAGCAGACTGAGCTGGGTAATTAGAGAAAAGAATCACTGCTGTGTTCGTGCCTCGGGTCACCCTGGATGTCTGTTGGATTTCTCTGTGCGCGGCTGCTTCGGTCTCAGACGTCAGACCGAATGAGAAGCTCACCGAACTGTCCTCCAGCCCTCCAGTATCCCCTCAGCAACTGGAGCCACTGGGAACACTGGCCTCTAATTAGATTCAGAAATCTCTCCTCCAGCTTCTGTCAGAAGAATCCCGTTAGACATCTCCCCAAGGGCTTTAAATAAAAAAAAGAAAAAAAGAGCCATTTTCTTCTTTAAAAAGTTTGGTGGAAAAGTCAAATAAGGGTCTAAGACTGAAGAGCTGCTGGATGTCGGAAAGATTTAAAAGGCAGAAACAAAATGACGTTCAACATTTGATCACATTTATCAGAATCAGAATCACTGGAGAAGTCATTTAATATTTAGTATCCCAGTCCCAGTTTTTTTTTACCTGTTAAAAGGGTGTTTTCCTGCCACTGTCTCCTTAGGGCTGCTCTGGGGGTTCAGGCATATGGGTTCTGTAAAGCGTCTCGAGACAATTTGACTGTAATTGGTGCTATATAAATAAAATTGAATTAAAGAATTAAAGTCCCAATCTCATACCGTCTCCCTGCGTAGTACACACTTCAAGTACTTTAAAGGCTTTAAAAGCTGAAGAATATACTTGAAAACTGAATATCTCTGCAGTACGTTGAGATAAAAAAAACTGTATTTCTGCCTCCAGACTGTTACTTATTGTTCTGTAGGTGGAACCTTGTAGTAAAACTCCAGTAGAACACTGTCTAAATGTAGTATTAGAGAGTAAATGTAGTATTAGAGAGTAAATGTAGTATTAGAGGATAAATGTAGTATTAGAGGATACATGTAGTATTAGAGGATAAATGTAGTGTCCCTCTAATACTACATTTACCCTTTAATGCTACATTTAACCTGTGGTCATACCATCAAAGCTAGCATTAGCTACATTAGCACTGTGTAGCATTGTATTGTTGTTCTCACATTGCCAAAAATGTAAAGTACTACTTCCACTACAAGCATTACTACTACTGATCCTGCTGTTACAACCACTATGACAACAACAACAACTACTACTACTACTGCTATACAATCAAAGCTAGCTTTAGCCACATTTACACACAACGTGCTAATTTTAAGGATTTTTATATCGTGGAGTTGACATCACCAAAAACTACTACTACTACTTCTAGTACTAAAGCCAAAGAGGCAAACAATTACCAAAAAGGCACACAAAACTTCAGCAAAGAGCCACAAAATGACAACAAAGACACATAAAACCAATAAATGTAGACAGGAAACCATCACTAATGTACATTTTGTGTTTAGTCGTGCATTTTCTAACTGTATCGCTTTGAGGATGTTGGTGCAGCAGGTTTATGAGACGAGTCGACATCCAGCTCTGTGGGTCTTAAAGCCGCAGGTCCTCCCTGTTCAGAAATAGACGGCACTTTAGACAGAAGTTACTGGAGGTGATGTGCAGAAACGAAGGCAGCAGGAAGAATAAAAGCAGAGATCAACGGGGAGGCAGCGTTTCATGTGAAGCGGCCAGTCAGTATCAGTGAATTATTGATGAGCAGATCTCTTACAATATTGAACTGAGCCTGACCCCGAGGGAGCAGATACCAATCCAGAGAAACTGGAGGAGAGGAAGAAATTCATTAAATCACACTGTCTTATATAAGGCAGCCAGGGTTCAGCCACATGAAAACATCAGTTCTTTATGCTGTTGGTCTGACTTTATTTGAGACAAAGACACATAAAAAAAGATGAAAAATGACCACAGAGACAGAAAATCACCACAAACAGATGCCAAACCACCACAAAGAGAAACAAAATCACCAATAATAGACAAAAATCCACCAAAAATAAACACAAAACCATCACAAAGAGACACAAAACTACAAATAATAGACATAAAACCACCACAAAGAGATCTAAAACCACCAAAAAGAGACACAAAACATCAGAAATTTACACAAAACCACCACAAAGAGACATAAAACCACCAAAAATAGACATAAAACCACCAAAAAGAGACACAAAACCACCACAAAAAGATGTAAAACCATTAAAATAGGCACAAACCACCAAAAATTGACACAAAACCACCACAAAGAGACATAAAACCACCAAAAATAGACATAAAACCACCAAAAAGAGACACAAAACCACCACAAAAAGATGTAAAACCATTAAAATAGGCACAAACCACCAAAAATTGACACAAAACCACCACAAAGAGACATAAAACCACCAAAAATAGACATAAAACCACCAAAAATGGACACAAAACCACCACAAAGAGCTGTAAAACCATCAAAAATGACAAAAAACCACCACAGAGACACAAAACCACCAAAAATTGACACAAAACTACCAAAAGTAGACATAAAAGCACAACAGAGATGTAAAACCATCAAAATAGGCACAAAACCACCAAAAACTGACACAAAACCACCACAAGGAGATGTCAAACCATCAAAAAAGAGACATAAAACCAAAACAAAGATGCAAAAGATCAGCACAAATAGGCACGAATCCACTAAATAGACTCAAAACCACCAAAAATTGATACAAAACCACCACAAAGAAACCCTAAACCATCAAAAATAAACACACCATCAAAATAGACACAAAACCACCACAAGGAGACTATAAACCCCCACAATGAGGCATAAACCGTGAAATGACACACAACAACCACAAAATGATGCAAAAACACCAGAAAGACATTTTTTTAAAAACACCACAAACACACACAATGCTGCTACAAATAATAAGTACAAAGACACAAAATCATCACAGACAGATGCAAAATGACCACAAAGATACACAAAACAACTTAAAAGAGACACAAAACCACCAAAAATAGACCACCACAAAGTGTTCCTGCTATCTCATCCACAGTATTTGGAACAATCCTCGGTAACGTCTCCTGATGTTGGTTCCATCTAATCAGCTCCGTTCTCTGTGAACTCTGAACAAACAGCAGCTCCTGTTGTTGTCAAGACAGCTGCTGCTCCGGTCAATAATAAGTTTTAATTAGAGGAAACCATTTGGACGGGTTGACAAACTGCAAATATGACTCCCTGCTCGTGTCCTGGTTCATCCTGGGTTTAATGTTTAAAGAAGACATGAACTGTTTGCTGCTGCTTTCTGGAATCTTTTCAGCTGAAGAATAAACTCATATTTTCAGCCTCATCGGTTCTTCAGTCTGGTCTCTTTCTGGAAGAGTCACAAAACAAACAAAACCACCTCAAAGAGTCACAAAACTTCCACAAAGACCCAAAATCACCAAAAAGAGAGAGAAAAGGATGACACAGAGACACAAAACCTCAACAAAGATGCAAAATGACCACAAAGAGACACAAAATGACAACAAATAGATGCAAAAAACACTGCAAAACACACAAAACAACTACACAGAGACACAAAACCTCAACAAAGATGCAAAATAACTACAAAGAGACACAAAACCTCAACAAAAAGAGACAACAAACTACCACAGACACACAAAACACCATAAAACCAAAACTGACTCAAAACCTCAACAAATGAGATAGAAAATGACCACAAGGAGACAATAAACACCAAGAAGAAACGCAAACCAACCACAGACACAAAACCTCAACAAAGAGACACAAAAGTGCCACAAAATGACATAAAACCTTCTCAGGGTCACCAAACTTCAACAAAGAGACACAGGACCGCAACAGAGATGTAAAATGACTGGAAAGAGACACAAAATGACAACAAATAGATCCAAAATCACCACAAAACACACAAAACCACCACAAAGAGACACAAAACCACCAAAATTAGACACAAATCCAACAAAAATAGACACAAAACCACCACAAAGACACAGAAAACGACCACAGAGACACAAAACAACCACAAAGAGACATAAAGTGTGTGAAATGATCACACACTGATGCAAAACTGCTATGAAGGAACACAACTGATGGAAAACCAACATCAAGCTTTTCTGCTATGAGCTTGTTGTCCGTCTTCACTTGTTTTGATGGCGTGATGACGGCGTGTCTGGCTGACAGACTTCCTGATTGGCTGACTGGCCTCCTGATTGGCTGTCTGTCTGAGCGAATGATTAACTGGTGTCGGCTCCCTAATGGCGGGAATCGATCGGTCCGACCTGCAGATTGACAGAGCCAAGGACAGGCTCTGGGTAGACGCCAGACGTTTGTGTATCCAGGAGGAAGTGTTTCTGGATCTGCTCAGTTGGAACTCCTCAGGGAAGCTCAGACTGAGCAGACTCTTAACTACATCTGCTGGAAGTCACTGAGGAGGTCCAACACTGGGAGAAAACCAAGTGAGTCCAGCAGAGGAGGCAGGACATCTCACTGCCATTATTTAAATGAGTTTTCTACCTGTCTAAATTAGAAAGAGACGCAAATAGACCATAAAGAGACGCAAAATGACCTCAAAGAGATGCAAAATGACCTCAAAGAGATGCAAAATGACCTCATAGAGACGCAAATAGACCATAAAGAGACGCAAAATGACCTCAAAGAGATGCAAAATGACCTCATAGAGATGCAAAATGACAAAAAAAAGATGCAAAATGCCCAGAAAGAGATGCAAAATGACCACAAAAAGATGCCAAATGACCAGAAGGAGATGCAAAATGACCTCAAAGACATGCAAAATGATCTCAGAGATGCAAAATGACTACAAAAAGATGCAAAACGACCAGAAGGAGATGCAAAATGACCTCAAAGAGACGCAAAATGACCTCAAAGAGATGCAAAATGACCACAAAAAGATGCCAAATGACCAGAGAGAGATGCAAAATGACCACAAAAAGATGCAAAATGACCAGAAGGAGATGCAAAATAACCTCAAAGACATGCAAAATGACCTCAAAGACATGCAAAATGACCACAAATAGATGCAAAATGACTACAAACCGACATAAAACTGCCATAAAGAGACACCAGATGACCACATCGACATAAAACATGGCCAAATAAAACACAAAATGAAGTCAACTGGAAGAAGGTTCTCTGATCTGATGAAACCAAAATGGAGCATTTTGTCCACGATGTCCAGTAGACATAAAGTCTACTGGACATCATCACAACATACCATCCCCATTGTGAAGCAAGGTGGTGGCAGCATCATGGTGTCAAGCACGACGATAGTATCATCATAATGTAAAGCACGGTGGTGGTATCATCATGCTCCTCAGTATCTTCTCAGCTACTAAATTCTGATTTAAAGGAGGTGGATATTAAGACATCCACTTATTTCATATTTTGTATTTTAATTAACTTACTTCATTTTGTAGGAATTTGTTTTCACATAAAACCTCAGACAGGCCGATACGACTGACTCCAGCTGGTTCTTCTGGTTCATCAGACAGGATTCATCCAGCGATTAGACAGGATTCATCCAGCGTTTAGCCCGGACCAGCAGCAGCTCAGGTTAACTCCTACATCCTCAGCGCTCACATGATTCCTCCCTCTGAGGTCACGCATGTCAATGAGGGATCACGTGCACGTAGGAGCGTGCACACTGTGTTCTATGAAGCGATCACTCCCACAAATCAGCAGTTTGAACACATGCACACACATGATCTGTTCAGAGGCGGGGGATGGTTCATTAAATACCTGCAGCAGCAGACTGCAGTGAGATACACAAAATAATCAGAGAGACACACAAAACCACTGCAAAGAGACACAAAATGACCACAAAGAGACACAAAACCACCACAAAGGTACAAAACCTCAAAAAAGAGATGAAAAATGACCACAAAATACAGAAAATTACCACGTAGACACAAAATTACCACAAAGAGACACAAAACCATCATAAAGGGATGTAAAATGATCACCAAATACACAAAAAGCCCACACACAGACACACTATGACCACAAAGCGATGCAAAACCACCACAGAGATGCAAAATTAGCTCAAACACACACAAAAAGACAACACAACACAACACAACACACAGCTGCAGCACAGTCAGGTAAACCTAGACCTGGATGAGGACGTGACCATGTTTCTGCAGCAGCTTCTCTGTATTCACAGGAAAACACCGAGTCCAGGACGCAGCAGACACACACACACACACACACACACACACACACACACACACACACACACACACACACACACACACACACACACACAGCTACACTCAGTGCTGCTGCTGTGTGTGTGTGTCTGTGTCTGTGTGTAGCTGTGTGTGTCTGAGTGTAGCTGGGGTGGATGTAGTGCATATTGATTTCAAAGAAAAGCAGCACAGCAACTTTGACAGAAGTGAGTCGAGTCTTTTCTCTGGCAGGAGTGTGGCTCTTTAAAACATATTACAACTACACACACACACACACAGACACACACACATACACACACACAGACACACACACACACAGACACACACACACACAGACACACACACACACATACGGACACACACACACACACACACACACATACACACACACAGACACACACACAGACACACACACACACAGGCACATTGTGGTGGCAGCATCATGGTGTGAAGCACGGTGGTGGCAGCATCATGGTGTGAAGCATGGTGGTGGCAGCATCATGATGTGAAGCACGGTGGTGGCAGCATCATGGTGTGAAGCATGGTGGTGGCAGCATCATGATGTGAAGCATGGTGGTGGCAGCATCATGGTGTGAAGCACGGTGGTGGCAGCATCATGATGTGAAGCACGGTGGAGGCAGCATCATGATATGAAGCATGGTGGTGGCAGCATCATGGTATAAAGCATGGTGGTGGCAGCATCATGATGTGAAGCATGGTGGTGGCAGCATCATGATGTGAAGCACGGTGGTGGCAGCATCATGGTGTGAAGCATGGTGGTGGCAGCATCATGATGTGAAGCATGGTGGTGGCAGCATCATGATGTGAAGCACGGTGGAGGCAGCATCATGATGTGAAGCACGGTGGTGGCAGCATCATGGTGTGAAGCATGGTGGTGGCAGCATCATGATGTGAAGCACGGTGGTGGCAGCATCATGGTGTGAAGCATGGTGGAGGCAGCATCATGATGTGAAGCACGGTGGTGGCAGCATCATGGTGTGAAGCATGGTGGTGGCAGCATCATGATGTGAAGCACGGTGGAGGCAGCATCATGATGTGAAGCACGGTGGTGGCAGCATCATACAGACGTACTGATTTTATTGGAATTAAATCTGTGAAAAATTCTTATCTTAAAGATAATCTTAAAAATATCTTAAAGTTTGTTGTTATCTTCACTTTTTTTTTTTTTTTTACAGTTTTTAATGTATTTTTCTGTCCCCTTTGCTGCCAGATTTTTTCCAGTTTGTTTATTTTTTCGTCTGTTGTTCGTGTTCGGTTCCTGACGTCTCTCCTGGTGTCTCCGTCTCTTCAGGGCGGATCCATCCAGAACTCGGAGTCTCAGCGATGTCTGGAGCTGGTGGAGAGTCGACAGTCCGAGTTCAGCTTCCAGCTCGTCCTCCAGGACTGTAGCGGCCAGAAGTGGACCATCACCAACATCCTGACGGTGCTGCCGCAGTGACCCAGTGAAACCAGTGACCCAGTGAAACCAGTAACAATGGTCTGGAGTCCAGTCAGGAACAAACCGACCAGAGCAGCAGAACTTAAGAGTCCAAGAAATGAGTTTCCACAGCGACTCTGTTGTTATCGAGCTTCAGTGGCAGAACATCAGTCAGCTAACAAACCAGTAAAACCAGTAAAACCTCCAGTTCTGCAGCCGTAGACAGAAATCCAGTCGCTTTATTCAGGAGATGAATCAGATCATCAGTGTGGACGTTTCAGGAGGAGAACTGGGACGGAAACCACGGGATTTATGTCAGAAACAACAAAATGTATGTCGAAAATAGAACATTTTGTCATAAAACCGAAGATTTATGTCAAAAAATAGAAAATATTTATCAAAAACTCGAAAATTGTCGTAAGACTGAAGATTTATGTCCAAAATCTGAAAATTTCTGTCGTAAAACAAAAAAATTATGCCCAAACCCAGAGTTATGGCAAAAAATATGAAATTTATGTCAAAAAACTAAATATTTGTCTTAAAACTGAAAATTTCTGTCATAATCTGAAAATTTATTTCAAAAAAAGAAGATTTATGTGGAAAGACCACAAGATATATATCATAAATCTGAAAATGTGTCATAAACTGAAGACTTATGTTAAAAAAAATGAAGATTTATATCATTAAAGAGAAAATTTATGTCAAAATCCAGAAGATTTATGTCAAAAAATAGAACATTTTAGTCATAAAACAGATTTATGTCCAAAATCTGAAAATTTATCTTAAAAAAAAAAAACAAAGATTTATGCCATAAAACAAGATTTGTCAAAAACTGAAAATTTGTCGTAAAATGGAAAATTTGTGTCATAAAACTAAAGATTTATGTCAAAAAACTGAAAATTGAAGGCAAAAGCAAAAGACGTGTCAAAAAAATTTAACGTTTTTGTGAAAAACCGGAAGATTTGTGTCAAACATCAGATGATTTTCTGTGTAATTATAGAAAAACTCCCAGAGATATTCCAGAATAAATCAGTGATCACAGGATGGATTCAGATGAAACTGAAGCTCAACTATTTAATTATTTAATCTCCTTTCAGACACAAGAAACTGAATATTAATGTGTTTAATGTTTCTCACAGCTTCAGTATTGGTCATAAAACAGTAAAAGTGGCATAATAATAGGAACATCCGAATACATAAAGGACTAAATCTAACCCAGAACCTTCATGATGATCAGATGTAATATAATAACAATAAATCTGCTTCCAACCTGTTTCACATGAAGGTAAATTAGAGCTTTACTGATGACTAAAACCCTAAAAAAGACCAAATCCAGCAGCAGAAATAACCGAGCTGCTCTTGTTCTTCTGTAATAAAACCAACAGTTTCTCCCACACACTTCTGAAGATTTAGGATCAGAGGAAATAATTGAAAAAGGCGGCGTGGGCGGAAAATGAAGGCGCAGATATTTACGGTTTCAGGAACATCCTCCTCCAAAAAATACAAGGAACAAGAAAAAACCTGAAACTGGAGCATGAAACGAAAGATAGAGGAACTAAACGGATGAAAAGTTCAAATTAAACATGTGGAAGCCAAGAGTTATGTCAAAAAATGAAGATTTGTCATAAAATACAAGAGTTATGTCAAAAAATGAAGATTTATGTCAAAACCTGAAGATTTATGTCAGAAAACTGAAGATTTAGGTCAAAACCAGAAGATTTCTGTCATAAAAAAGACATGTCATAAAAAGAAAATTTATGACATGTCAAGATTAATGACAAGATTAATGTCAAAAACGAAAAGATTTATGTCATAAAGAGAAGATTTATATAGAAAACAAGATTTATGTCCAAAAAAAGATTTAGGTCGTAAAACTGGAAATTTCTGTCAAAAAACAGAAGATTTATGTCATAAAACTAAAGGTTTATGTGATAAAACTATAAGATTTATGTCATAAAAAGAAGATTTATGTTCAATACAAGATTTCTGTCAAAAACCAGAAGATTTCTGTCATAAAAAGAAGATTTATGTCATCAATCATAAACATTTTGTTTAGAGACAAAAAGATCCCACCGGTGCAATAATCTAATAATAATATTAAAAATTAGAACGATGTTTTCTTTATTCTCATGTGTTACCAGATCTTTTCTTCATCAGAAGCACCTTAAAATCATTATTTCCTGTTCGCTGACGTCTCTAAACTCGCCTTTATCAGCCTCATGGTCGAATGTTCTGCTCACACGAATGAATGAAATGAAAGAAAATCCAGTTCGAACCCTGAAAATCAATCAGACGGGTGAGAAACACGATCAGTCGGATGATCCAACGTAGTTTAAACAAGTTTTCTGGAGGAGAAAACTCTGACAGAACAAGCTAGACATGTGGTACATCAAAAACTAGAAGATTTATGTCCAAAAAACAGATTTATGTCAAAAACTAGAAGATTTATGTCCAAAAGGATTTATGTCAAACAATTGTAAATTGGTCAGAAAACAGAAAATTTGTCAAAAACCAGAAGATTTATCTCATAAACTAGAAAACCTATGTCATAAATACAGAAGATTTATGTCAAACAATTCAAAATTTGTCATAAAACAGAAAATTAATTTTAAAAATTGAAGATTTATGTCAAAAAAGAAGATTTATGTCAAAAACTACAAAATTTATTACAAAAGTTTTATGTCATAAATCTGAAGACTGGTGTCAAAACCAAAGGATTTTTCTCATTAAACTGAAGATTTATGTCATCAAAAAAAAGATTTATGTCAAAAAACAGAAAATTTGTCAAAAAGTGGAGATTTTTGTCATAAAATAGAAGATTTATGTCAAAACCAAATATTTTTATCATTAAACTGAAGATTTATGACATCAAAAAAGAAGATTTATGTCATAAAATAGATTGTCAAAAAAGAAGTTTTATGTGAAAAACAGAAGATTTATGTCAAACTATAAAATTTATGACAAAAACCAGAAAGTTTTTGTCATAAAATGGAAAATTTCTGTCAACAAATAAGATTTATGTCATCAAACATAAGATTTATTTCAAAAAACAGATGATTTATGTCACACAATAGAAGATTTATGTCCTAAAACTGAAGGAAACCTGATGATCTGAGCTGTTCCTCCATCTCTGATGCACTGATTTAACATTTTAAAGAATCCAGATAAACGTTTGATCCTCTAGAGATCTTTGGTTCCTGCTGCCTCGGTGTTTGATAGAACCTGGATCTGGACAGAAAACATGGAGAACTCCTGAACTTCCTGCTGGTAAACTCCCACTTCCTGTCTTCAGTGGGATCTTCTGGTTTCAGACTTTTAGGCCTTTAAAGGTCGGACCGCCTGTTGAAAAGCATTCTGGGTAATAAAGTCAGCAGACGTTTTATCTTTGCTGGAAAAGACAGATTTTATTCCAGAAACTCTTTTTGTTCCCTAAAAACTCTCCAGGAAAGAAGAACTTTCCAACCGACTGAAGATGAAGACGTTCTTCTCTTCCTGGAGAAAGTCAGCACCCAAAGAAGCATCCAATAATCAATAATCAATCCATATTAGACGTTTGATTTATGGAGTTTAATTTGTGCCTCAATTCTGAACATATGATGGGACGTTTTTCACTGCTGTCATTTTACCTAAACGTGGACTTGCTTTCCTTCACTGTAATCTTGGTTTTCCTCACTACTTGTGTGCTTTTCTTCATTTTCAGCTCATTTTCCCTCACTGTTTGTTAATTTTCCTCACTGATTGCTCATTTACTCTCATTATGGACTTCTCTTCCTTCACTGTCGCCTCATTTTTCCTCACTGTGGGCTCATTTTCCTTCACTGTAAGTTTGATTTTCCTCATTGTTAACTCATTTCACCTCAGTATGGGCTTGTTTGTCTTCACTGTAGGCTCAGTTTTCCTCATTGTTAGCTAATTTCCTTCACTGTTTGCTCATTTTTCCTCACTGTGAGGACAGCAAGCACCATTTTCCCGCCCTTTTCCTTGTCCTTGTCCAGTCTTTTCCTCTCTACCATCAATAATGTAAAATTCTCCAAATATTCCAACATAACAAACCTCCATAGTTCTGTTTCCCACCTAGAGCTGGAGTTCCGTCTGATAGCTGGTGTTTGGTTTGTAGTCGAAGGTGTTGAATCCTGACAGAAAGTTACGAGGATGCTTCTGTAAATGTTTAGATTTTGTAGAGAAATGATCAGAGAAGAATTTCTTTGCACAATTATGATTCCTTTACATTTTCATGTTTTAAATGTCGCAGAATTGTGGCACAAATATGCCTCCATACAAGTGTTGGAGCCTCCTTACGGATCGCTGGGGCCTCCGTAAGGATCGTTGGAGCCTCCCTACGGATCACTGGAGCCTCCGTACGGATCGTTGGAGCCTCCTTACGGATCGCTGGGGCCTCCGTAGGGATCGTTGGAGCCTCCTTACGGATCGCTGGGGCCTCCGTAAGGATCGCTGGGGCCTCCGTACGGATCGCTGGAGCCTCCGTACGGATCGTTGGAGCCTCTGTACGGATCGCTGGGGCCTCCGTACGGATCGCTGGGGCCTCCTTAAGGATCATTGGAGCCTCCGTACGGAGCGTTGGAGCCTCCAACAATCCGTACGGAGGCTCCAGTGCTCTATATGGATCGTTGGAGCCTCCGTAAAGACCGTTGGTGCCTCCGTACTGATCGTTGGAGCCTCCGTAGGGATCGCTGGAGCTGCTTTAGCTGATCGGACTCTTTCACCTCAATCATTTGCTCTACTTTTTTCTACCAGAACTTTTCAGTTAAACATCGCTGCTCTGCGATCAGTAACTCAGAAACCAGATGAACTTTGATTATTGATCGTGTGGAAGTTGTCCGATGAGAAACTATCGGCTACTGTGTAGCATCAAACCTCGTGTCGACCTTCTGTTTTATCTTCCTGCCTCAGGTTTGGAGATCCTGAACTTTGAAAATGTATCTCAGTTTTTGGGAACGTCCAATGAGCTATTTTATTATTTATTTATTTTATCAGTGTATTTAAAGGGATATTTATAGTAGTAAAAACCTGATGTCAGTCCTGGCTGTGTGGCTTTTCTTTCTTTTCACCTCCAAACCACAGATTTTCACACATTTATCAGGAACACAGACACAAGCTCCATATGAGTGTCAAGCAAATATGAAGTAAAATATATTTAATATGAAGCAAAACTTTTGAAAAAGGAGAAATGGGCGAATTTTCTTGTTATTTTGTTTTGGTTTTGGGAGTTTTTTTTGTTCCAAATGGGAAAATAGGCATCCGTGTATGGTTCGCTCATTCGTTTTTCTGTTTCAAAATAAAATCCAAAAAAACAATAAACCACGAAGTTTTTTTGTTTTTCAGCTTTTAAAACCTAACTGTAGAAATGTATTATTTAACTGGTGAAAAAACCACCGTGTTGGATTTTTGCTCTAGCTTTTTGAACCCGAAATACAAAACACGGCTGTTGTTTTATTTTGTCGCAACACTGGAAGTCGCCAAGGAAGAACAGTTTAGAGTTGGTCTGGACTGTGAACACATCTAGAATGGCTGTCCTCGAGCCCCTTTCCTATTTAATTCTGTTTAAGAGTGGAAAACCCACGCAGAAATCATGGAGTTCCATGTTGCTCTATAATGAGAGTCAGGAGGTTCTGCTGGAGAACAGTTTAAGGAGATCAATCCTGTGTCTGATGCTGATTTGGAGAGAACTGGAATTTGTTCTGTTAATCAGATATGTTATTTTCAGTGCCATACTTTATTAACTATAGAATGTTACGTTTCACTTCTGTGTGTTTTACAGTCAGACCCGACATGTGGACGACAGTTTATGATGGGATACTGGTCATCTACTGGTGTTCCAGTTTAACTGGTGATCAGGTTAACTGGTGATAGTTTCCGTCTCCAGATGTTTCCTCCTCAGATTCGTCCCAACCAGACCTGGCTGTGTGTCAAATAAAGATACTAGATAAAGAAGACCTGCAGAAAAACGTCGACATCACTATTTAATGAAGTCTGTATCCATGTAAATATCTACAGACAGTAAAAAGAAACGTGCTGGTGAAATAAAACCCCATATTTTTATGAACGGTGAGAGGAAACGATGGAATCCAGAGATAAAATTAGAGACCAGTCTGACTCATCATGCCACCAATCAGTCCGATAAACATCTTCACAAGGATGTAAAAAGGAATACAAAAATACAACACAAACTACCTGCGTAGTTTAATCACTCAGACTGCAGTACTGGAAGTATTCTAGTCTTCCTCAGCCATGTCTCTAAAAGTCTCTTTTTGCCATTTCTAAACCAGCCAGAGTTTTTGGAAAGACACAACTCACACATATATCGTTTGTTTTGACCAGATCGGATCGTTTACTTTCATTTTTATTTAATATTGTCAGCGGTTAACGTGCTCTGAAATGACGGTTAGGACTGAACGTGTTTTATTGTTTTCTGAGTGACTAGTTTTAACAACGTGGTCTCAGTTTGTTCTGATGTATTTTATTAGATCCACCTGATGTTCTGCTGCGTGTTGTTCTGATGTATTTTATTAGATCCAGCTGATGTTCTGCTGCGTGTTGTTCTGATGTATTTTATCAGATCCAGCTGATGTTCTGCTGTGTGTTGTTCTGATGTATTTTATCAAATCCAGCTGATGTTCTGCTGCGTGTTGTTCTGATGTATTTTATCAGATCCAGCTGATGTTCTGCTGCGTGTTGTTCTGATTTATTTTATCAGATCCAGCTGATGTTCTGCTGCGTGTTGTTTTGATGTATTTTATCAGATCCAGCTGATGTTCTGCTGCGTGTTCTAATGTATTTTATCAGATCCAGCTGATGTTCTGCTGCATGTTCTGATGTATTTTATCAGATCCAGCTGATGTTCTGCTGCATGTTCTGATGTATTTTATCAGATCCAGCTGATGTTCTGCTGTGTGTTGTTCTGATGAGAGGCTGCTGAGGCTCTGAGTGTTTCTGAGAACAAAGCCGAGTTAAACCTGAAGTTCTGCTCTGGATCTGTTCCACTGAACTCAGACTAACACACAGCAGTGGACGAGCTTCTATGTTGTGGGTTTTCTTGGTGAGACAATTAGTTTTGTGTCTCGTTATTAACCCGGCAGCCTGTGTTAAGTTGTGATTATCCCCAGTTAACCTGGGCATGTTTCCTGAACAATCACCAGGTGTTAAAGACTTGACAGGATGACAAAGATCTATGTGGATGAAGCGGGATGTTTATCAGACTGATCGGTGGCATGATGAGTCAGACTGTGGTCTTTAATTTTATTTCTGGATTCCATCGTTTCCTGTCACCGTTCATAAAAATACATGTTTTTTAAATTTCGCCAGCACATTTGTTTTTACTGTCTACAGATGTTATTTACATGGATACAGACTTTAATAAGTAGTGATGTCGACGTTTTTCGGCAGGTCAAGTAGAATGGGAGGCAGAGCCTTCAGTTATCAGCTCCTCTCCTGTGGAACCAGCTCCCAGTTTGGGTTCTGGAGGTGGACACCCTCTCTATTTTTAAGACCAGGCTTAAAACCTTCCTTTTTGACAAAGCTTATAGTTAGGGCTGACTGGGGGACCCTGACGGGGTGAGCTGGTGTTTTCATTTGCACAACTGACTTCCCCTCTTGACGTCCCTTTAGTTTGCCCCTAGTTCTGCTGCTATAGGCCTAGACTGCTGGGGAACCTCTCTGGATGCACTGAGCCCTTCTCTAACTACCTATGTATTTACTATATATACCATTATTGCATTACACTCACTCTGTTTCTTTCTGTGTCCTTTCTCCAAGTGTCCCTGGTCCCAGAGCTGGATGCTGGATGCTTCAGATGTGTGGCTGTGTTTTATGGTCCTTGTGTCCCACCCCCCACCTCTCTATCTCTACCCCTCTATCTGTATCCCTCTATCTCTACCTCTACCCCTCTATCTCTGCCTTTCTACCTCTTCTGTCCCTCTCAACCCGTCCGGCCAGCAGCAGATGGTTCCCCCACATTAGAGCCGGGTTCTACTCAAGGTTTTTTTCCCTGTTAAAAGGGTGTTTTCCTGCCACTGTCTCCTTAGGGCTGCTCTGGGGGTTCAGGCATATGGGTTCTGTAAAGCGTCTCGAGACAATTTGACTGTAATTGGCGCTATATAAATAAAATTGAATTGAATTGAATTGAATTGAATTCTTTATCTAGTATCTTTATTTCACACACAGTCAGGTGTGGTCTGGACGAATCTGAGGACGAAACATCTGGAGATGGAAACTATCAACAGTTCACCTGATTAAACTGGAACAAGTTGGAATCGCCAGAGTTCTTCACATTTTAATACTTAAAAATACTTACTTGGAATATTAAAGCGATTTTGTTCACACTGAGATCATGAGCTCTCAGTGTGATGCGTCTACTTCCTCTAAATAAAACAAACATGTCTTCGCTGTTTTCACAGTACGTGGTGCACAGTTTGGGACAGAGAAGTGAAGTCAAGTCGCCACGAGTTATGACTTTGATTTCCGGTTCTACCGTCAGCTTCCAAATGGGAAAAAGGCTTTTTTTTTTGTTTAAAGCTCAAAATTTGTAAAAGCGCAGCGTTTTTTTCTTTCTCGACTTTTTGTTTTTCGGATTTAATTTTTAAACAGAAAAACAAAAAAACAAAACGATTATTTGTTTTTTCTCATTTTATTTTGAAACGGAAAATCGAATGAGCGAACCATACACGGATTCTGCTTGAATCTTAAATGTATGTGGTTTTTAATTTAACTATGGACACAAGCCTGACCAGTATGTAAAGACACAGTGCCGTCTAATTTGTATTGTCTTTTGGTCATCACTGTTATTTTGATTTTAAGGATGCAGTTTACACCAGAGGTGTGTGCAACCCTGTGCAATATCACTTAAATATTCAAGTACTCTGAATTGTATCACCTTTCTGTAACTCAGCTGAGCAAGTTATGAGCGAACCATACACGGATTAGGGTCCGTGTATATTTTGGCAATTAGATTTTCCGTTCTGAAACGGGTATTGAAAAAACAAGGAGTGGTTATTTGATTTTCATTTTAAAATACAAATATTAAAATTGAAATACAAGGCGTTTTTCCTTTTCATGATCAAAAAGGGATATAAGAAATTTTTAAAATGCTTTGATTTTCATTTTATATTTAGAATAACAAAAAAATAAAATCAGTAAGAGACAGAAACGAAAAAAGATCTTTTTTTTTCATTTTCTGAGACCGGAAGTGGTCATCAGCAAGTGTGGAGCCAAACAGAGTACGGTGCATAGACTGGATATAATTTTTTTTCATTAGTTTTCATGGTCAAAATGAGAGATCAGGTGGCCGATCTTAAAATAAATCAATATTGATTTTTTTATGGAGCGTTAAAGTTTTGCGAAGCCAGGGGGCGGGACTACTTGATTGACAGTCTGGTCTGGAATGATTGACAGGTCCTATGGAGGAGGCAGCAGAGACTCTGCTCTCCTCGTTTGGATTAATTCTGATATAATAACTGTTGGTTTATTTATCGGTGGAGCAGCAGAACATTTTCCACAGACAGTTTTCCTGCCCGTCGGCTTGTTTTAACCAGTTTTCTACCTTCGGCTGATTCTACCAGCAGACACTGAAAAGACTCTTATAGTTCAGTAAGTTAATGTTTATTTTCATATCGGTGCCGCTTTTAATGCACTTTATATGCAGCTTTAGTGTCAGATGTAATGTGTACCATGCAGTCCAGATGTTGGTGGAGTTTATTTCTGTGTGTGTTGACCAGAGAAGAGAGTTAGCATCCAGTAAATATTAGCGATGCTAACCGAGCTAGCTGCTCAGTCGTAAACTCATTAAAGCTAACGTAGCATTAAGCTAACGTAGCATTAAGCTAGCGTAGCATTAAGCTAGCGATGTTTGTGTTGAGTTTCATGTAAACAGCTGAAGTGGGTTGTGTTACTGTAATGTGGTTCATTTAGTTAATAAAAATGTTCATGGAGACGTTGGTTCACATAAATGTAACGTTTAGAAAACCTAAATGTGATTAAAACAGAAAGGTTAAGGTTCTGTGTTGTCAGTAGTCCTGAATATCTGCTGAGTCTCTGAAGTTAAACTGGAGAAAACAGTAAATCTGCTCTCTAGTCGTTAACATTGTTTAATGACTGATTCACATGTTGTAGTACTTATTCCTGCAGTGTAGATTGGAAAAATAACCTCCCAGAATATGATCAAAGTAATGATTGACACTACAGTTATTACATTTAAATTACAGCACAGATAAGCTGGATAATAAAATCCTCTTCCCTAAAGCTTTCTGTTGTTCAGTGCTTGGAAAATATGTATGACAGAGGAAATCTTTCCAGGGATACTTTAAAATGAACCTCTGCTGTTGATGCTGATACTGTGATGTCTGTCTTCATCTCAGGTGTCTCTTGTTCACTGTGAGGATCTTCTGAGTGAAGCCAACAGAAGGAAAACCTCATCTGGTTGTGAAGAAGGAGACTGAATGGACGACATCCTCAGTGAACCACTTCCTGTTTAACTTTCACTTACAGAAGGTCAGACCAACTGTTTCAGCTGTTTATTATTCTCTGTTCTTAGTATTCACAGGTTCCATTTATCACCTTTAACTTTATCTCTGCTGCTGGAGCAGAAATACAATATAAAAAGTCCATGTTATTTATAGCAGATATGCTGCATTAAAACATCAACATATTCAGGGCAGGAGCTTCATTATTTCCTTTATTGCACATTTAAAAACTGCATTATTTAACTATTGTGAACTGTAAAGATGTGTAAACACATGAAATAAATGGATGAAATAATGTGTTGCTCACAGCGAAGTGTAAAAACTAAACAGTCACAAGACAAGTTGTATTCTGAAGAGAGGAGCTGAATCTGCAGCATTATTGTTATTACTGGAAGGATGAGGAGGACATCAGTGCTGCTCTTCCTCACAATGATGAAGGAGAAAAGACTCTTCAAACAACCACAGCTGGATGTTCATGTTCTCTGGAGCTCTCAGTCCATCAGACTAGATGTTCCCAATGATCCAGGCCAAGGCTGGAAGGAAAAGACACTAACAGTGAGGAAAAGATCTGCAAGGTTCTTTCATTCCAACTGCAGGAACATTAAATGTCAGAGTGAACACATCAGGATATGAATGGAACACAACAGAGTGTTGTATTTTGTTCTATTTTTTAATCTTATGGAAATGTTTGTTTTCCTGGTTGAGGCTAAAGACCATTTTACTGCCTTAGATGGACAATAAAGTTTATTCTATTTTATTCTAATGTATCATTAGCATTAACATGAGCTCCACAGTTATCTCACTATACACTGTTGTAGAGAAAAAACTGAAGCAAAGAACAGAGATATTAACTCAGAACTGAACTGAGAGATTAACATTCATCAGTAACAGTTCTATGGAGGAACATTAACATAGATTTATTTATATCTGCTGATCATTAAAACAGCAGTTATCGATCCGTTATGATTGATCAGCTGTGATCTGCAGGAAACTTAGCTACAGCTAACAGTTAACTAGTTTTTGACACTGACTAACCTGATTTAGCATCAGCACTAAATGAGGAAATGTAATCTCAGATTTACAGAACAACTTTAAAACACGATGTTAGAACATGTTTATATCAGCGGTTATAGTCTGATGTTAACTTACAGTAACTTCACTGCTTTATATGTGATGTTGTCCAGATGTGGAGAAGAGTACAACTAGTTACAAAAATGACTTATCTGTAGAGTTTATCTTCACTTTTGGATGCTAACGTTGTTAGCAGCAGCAGGTAAACAGCAGAAGCTGTAAATGTGGGCGGGACAGAAAGTCCCCGGCTCTCAGTCAGTCTGACCAATCACTGCTCTCTGGCTCTCAGTCTGACCAATCGCTGCTCTCCGGCTCTCAGTCTGACCCATACATAGATCTTCATATCTCTGGTAGCTGCAGCTCCCAGTGAACAGGAGGATTTTATTAGAGGAAGTCAGTCACAGAGAAACATTAGAGCTCACACTGAAACGGAGCTACAGCTACTGGTGTCTTGTAGAAGATTTATTTTCAAAGCTACATGTGTGACGGTAATAATCCGTACCAGAGCAGACCTCATTAGCACTTCCGCTAGCTCGGCTAACCTTTCCGGTCACTCCAGGGATGCTGTTGTCAGTAATGTACCCAGAATATGGATTCATTTTTCCTTTGGGCTTGACAAAGACGAGAACAAAAATATTCAGAGCAAGTGGAGCAGCTAGCTAACGCTAGTTACAGTTTGATTTACATTTTCAAAATCACATTTTTTGTAATCACGTAATTTTTCGTAAAACAAATCACGGCTTTTATTTTGAAAGAGATACCTGGAAACGTTGTTTATCCGTAATTCCGCTGACTTGACTGAACGTGGGCTGCAGTTCCTGTTATTTAAACATCAATATGATGTATAAATGCAGATGGACTTCATATATTTCACTATGCAGACATTTTTATTGATGTCCAGTATATTTTATAGACATAAACATATTTGATAGAAATATTAGAAATGGATTTCTGTTTCCTCATAATAATTTAGTTAATGCAATTAAATGTTCATCAGTGATTCATCTGTAGTGTGAAACATTTACTTTGCACCTATATTTTTTTTAAAATGTAGGTCATTTTAAGGTAAGACATTAAAGGATGGTTTTCTTTGGTAAATGAATTTAAGGTTTAATTGACTGAAATCTTTCAGTCCATGTTGTGTTTCTTTCAATGTGAAATATCTGGATTTAATTAATACAGCTCAGTCAGTTACATTTTATATTATTAAGATTATATTATTAAGAATTCTTATTCAGTTTAACACCAGATGATGTATCAGTTCATTGAATATTTCAAAGCCAGTTATTTCTTTTCAATTATCTGTATTTAAAGTGATATTAAAATATAATTGCAATGAAACAGCAGCAACATAAGAAACGACCAAATATACAAAGGAAGTGCAGCTATTTTAATATAAAAAAAAGATTTATCAGCCAGGACATGGTGAAAGTGCAGCTAAAGTTAAGTTAGCGAAACTACGGATAAGCAACATTTCCTTTTACTTCCAGAAAAATAAAAGCCTCATATTTGCTATTTATTAAAAAATCACTAAAAGCAACACTTCCACCAAGTTTGTTTTAGTTTGTTGGTATTTATCGGTGGAGCAGCAGCATATTTTCCACAGACACTTTTACTGTTTGTTGTCTTATTTTAATCAGTTTTCAGTTCAGTAATTCAGTCCTTTGGCTGATTGAACCAACAGACACTGAAGGACTCTGACAGCTGGTCGGTAATAAATGATAATTTACTGATCGGTGACGGTCTGAACTTTATGTTCAACTTCAGAGTCAGATATAATGTGAGCAGTGAACCCCAGGAGTTGGTGGAGTTTATTTGTGTGTGTTGACCAGAGAAGAGAGTTAGCATCCAGTGAATATTAGCTTTAATGTGAATTAGCGATGCTAACCGAGCTAGCTGACCAGTCCTGATTAGCAGCTAAATGTAGCATCAAGCTAACGATGTTTGTGTTGTTTCCTGTCAGCAGCTGAAGTGTGTTGTGTTCCTGTAATGTGGTTCATTAAGTTCATAAAACTGTGGCTGGTTGACGTTAATGTAACATTCAGGAAACTTAAATGTGATCAAAACAGTAAATTTAATGTTCTAGTTGTCAGTAATTAGCTTTAATTTGACACTAAAACAGACTCTGATAGTTTTAAATGACATCAGTTTCATGAATTTGTTGAAAATTGTCTCATTTGTTGTTGTGATGTTGCTGCTGATTGATTAAAACCAGATGATCAGTGTTGAAGACACGTTTAGTTCTAGTATCAGAAGTACAAGCAGGAAAATGGAAGTTTAGTTCTGCTACGTCAAAGATTTCAGGAATAAAATAACTAAATGAGTCTTTATGCCTCAAACTTTATTTGACAATAATGAAATAATCACAGATAATAAAAATATAAATAGCAGAGAAAACCTGAGAGAATAATTTCCTGAAAAGTCTGTGAAGGAAAAGCAGCTTTTTATCCTGAAAGATCAGAATCAGCTCCAACATCTGCATCTGACAGCATCAAGTCAACCAGAAAGAAAAGAAAGAAGAAAATGACTTCTTTCTGATCACATCTGTTCCGCTGCTCACAGGCTGCTGCTGCTCACATTCTTCACATTTATAGTCCACTTTTAAAAGTTCAGCAGACAGGTGCTCTGCTTTGGAGTGTGACTCATCATTGATGTGGAGAGTGAAGTTTCCGTTTCACCCACAGCGTGCTTTAGGGCAGCTGGGTCTGACTTGATGTTTGAAATACTGACCCACAGCTCAGATTTAACTGTCTGTAGTTCTGTTTTGATGGATGTTAAACTTTCATTCAAAGCCACCGGGAGCTGGGTCTTTAAAATAACCACCGTCTCATTACAGAGTGAAAGTAGCAGTTCCTCCTGAAGGTCAGAGATTGCAGCATCTGAGGGCCTCTTCAAAAGAAGATGTAGTTGATGAAGGCGTTCTGGAGCAGGACCAGAAAGACCACGACCAAGCAGCCTTGAGATCTTAGACAGCGTCTCCCTCAGGTGGGTATCAACAGTGTTCACAGTCAGGTCTGTGGTAATCCCATCAAAAAACAAAACAGAAAAAAATCTAGATTACAAATCAACATGTAACCAAAGCACTCTGTGTATAACGCCATAGTATAGGATGTAGTTCAGAAAATGTCAACGTATAGTAGACTTTTCAAGAATAACATAGTATGGCCTGTAGTTCATAGTATAGCATGTCAGCAAATAAACCCCCCATGGATTATTATGTGGTTCAAAAAGCGCAAAATGATGGGATGTTGCCTAAAATTGTCATGTGGTTCAAAAAATGTCATAGTGCAGTATATTGTCAAAATAGTATGTAATTCAAGAAAACATCAGAGTATAATATGTCATCTAAAGAATGCCATAGAATAATATTTCATTGCACAAGTAAAAGTATAGTAATTTTTAAAACTGTTCACATTCTTATAATATGTTGCTAAAAAACAAAAAAAAACTAAAACAAAAAAAAGTCATAGTTTAGCACGTTGCTTTAAAAACGTTATAGAAAAGCCTTTAGTCCACAAAACGTTGTTTTGTCCCGGCTGTCTGAAGTAGGTGAGGAGCAACACAAAAACAGTCCAAATGCTGGTTTCCAGAGGGTTAGACGAGTATTTATTTGAAAGAGTAAGTTTACAACAACACAACATGTGAGGGGGTTAAAAGCAAATGGGTGTTAGTAAAATAAAAATAAATAAACAGAAATAAAAGTGAACTTCATGTTGACATTGATGGGCATTCCAACCAGGAACAAAGTAAAAGATAATCAATAGGAAAAAAACTCTTCCTGTTCACCTCTTAAAACCCAAAAACACACCGCAGTAGCTCCCTAAACTAAAACTACCAATGGGTTCCCTGTTTTCCTTTGTGAATAATTCAAAGGTCCCTCTCTATCTCCCCACACATCCACCAACCACTGGAACACATCTCCAAAGTTCTGCTGGACCAGCTCAGCTTCCCCTCAGAAGAAGTGCTGCCACCTGCCAGATGAAGGAGCCTTTTGAGAGGCAGCTGGCATCGTGATTGGACTGTACTTTGGTCTGTTCCAATCCAGCTTCAGTTCCAGAGACGGCAGGCGGGACGAGTCAACGGAGGCCTGGTGGACGAAGACATGCAGCTGAGTACAATCCAGAAAACAACAGAGGAGGAGGAAACAAACGTAGTAGTATAGTAGAAAATATACATCGTAGATTGTATAAATAACAAGTCAAAGGAAAGAGACATACACTGTAGAATTGTAGTAATTGTGGGCTGATTGATTTACTGATTATTGGTATTTGATTTTTTACTGGTAATAAATACATTTACTTTGGCTCTGAACCTTTATCTACCTGTGGTTGCTCTATCTTCTGGAGTGATTTGATTGGTTAGACGTCACCAATAAAACTCCTTTAACTTAACATCTGTAAAACATGAATCAACAAAAGGGTAACAACAAAGTTTTCTGTTAAAGTTCTTCTAAGTTTAACTCCAAGATTTTAAATACTTTCATTTACTGCAAATGAATATCTACTCCAAATGTCTCACTAATAATCATTATCAGCCTTAAAAACCCACAAAACACCCCTCTATACTGGACCACACTTAGTACAGTCCGGTTCCCCCTTCTATAAATCTGCTTGGAATCTTCCACTTCCTGTTTGTCAAAGTGGCCTTCTACCTGGACAGGTTTTGTTGGAGCTCATGCAACAAACATTTTGGGTAAGTGCACTTTAATATGGATGGATGACACTGAATTAGAGTCTGTTTTAATGAGACTGAGTTAAGATGTGTAGCTCTGTCATTAAATAGGAAATTATTTCTCAGAATTCACAGAGAAAAGTCTGAAATGTTTGCTAGGTTAGCGTCCCACATGTTCTTTGGCTCAGCTAAAGCTAACTCTCTCCAACTTCTGGATCTCTTGAGTTGCTTGTTGTTAAAATATCTTGCTAGAGGTGCTGAAGCTCAGAAAGTCTGAGATGTTTGTTCAAAATAAGCTCATTCTCAAGTCTGATCTGAACTGTCCTCTTTTGTTTGAACTTTCCCTAAACTTAGGAGTTAATGACAGAGCAGCACATCCAGACTCAGTCTCATTTATGTAGAGATTAAACTTCAGTGTCATTCATTGATGTTAAAGTGCAGTTTTTCAAATGTTTGTTGCACATGCTCCCGACCAAACCAGTCCAGGTGGAAGACGATGTGAAGAGAAAGCTCCAGAGGATGAATATCACACATTTACGTTGGAAATAAATGTCCTTTAATTAGACATTGTCATGCAAAAGTTGGATTTCCCTTTAATGATGTTCAAATCTTTGTTGAGTGTTTTGTTGATGTTGGTTTCTAAATGTTTTCTGACACTCGGCCCCAAAGATTAAAGCCTTTTATGGCTCACAAGCTGCAACAATTCACACATTATCAACTATCTTTCTGACTAAACTAAGATAAAAAGTGAAAAACTGCCTGATTCCTGCATCATGAATGTAAATCTTTTTGGTTTTTATGACAGTAAACTGAATATATTTGGGTTTGACATTTTATAAACCAAAACAAGAAATGAATTAGTGGAGAAAACACTCAACAGATTAATGGACAAAGAAAATGTGTTTTCCAACATATATGGCTGAATTACTCCAACATTACAAGATACATACAGTTTTGATTCAATTTTATTAATATAACGCCAACTACAGGTCAAATTGTCTCAACACGCTTTATTTTTATATTTTTTTGTCATTTAAAATATGACGAAGTAAGAAATTTAAACCTCTTGACTAATCCAATTTATTATTTGGTTTTTAAGAGATTAATCGACAACTAAAATACGTTTCTACACTAAAACTAATAAACATGAGGTCAAATAGAAGGAAGAGTTTTAAATACTGCAGTCCCACGACGACAAGAATAAAGTTTGTCAACAAAAACTAAATCTGCTGGTGGATTCCGTTAAAGTCCTAATAAATGATAATAAAGTGTGATGCTAAAGGTTTGTGGTGCTAAAAATGTTCAAGTAAAGATATGAAGTTGAACATGTGGATGGAGGTTGATAAAAGTTGACCTTCCTTCATTTCTCTGGAGCGACTCCATGGATTTTATGGATGGTGGTTAAAGACCTGCTCTTCTAGTGGTCTTCCTTCTAGTCACTGTAAAAAGTCAGTCCATCCTGGCCGACTTCAACACCTCTTCATGACAACTTGTTCTGCCTCGGACCTGGTGGAAACTCCAGAAACTCGGGAAAACCTGTGGAGACTCGAAGAACTGGTGGAGACTCGAAGAACTCGTGGGGCGGGGGAAGGTGTGGTGGGTGGTGGGGGGAGGTGGGGGAGTAGAGGGGGGAGGCCGCCACCCACCTCCCCGCCTACTCTCCGCCCTGACTCCACCCAGACTCCGCCTTGGCTCCACCCATGTGGTCACTTAGGGAACTACGATGCCAAAGGGACGACGAATTTATTTCTTTGTATCTGATCTGTAGCTCAGTGAGTTAAGGATTTGCCTATGGAGCTGCAGGTCGCTGGTTCAAGACCAGACACTTCTTAAATTTTCTCAAAATCCTGACAAAGACAAAGAAACAAAACTGCCAGTGGCGGGTCTTGAACCTGCGACCTTCCACTTGGTAGTCCTCTTCTTATCCTCCTGAGCTATTCGCTCAGATACTAAATCTTGTTTTTTTTGCGCATTTATCATCTATTTTTTGTCGTTTTCGAGTTTTTTTTTAACTCGAGTCTCGACTCGACCGTTTTTCTCAGGAGGTTGGACTTCAGCCTTTGTGCTGGAGGGTGGAACCCTCAGTTCCAAGACTTTCCAAAGCCTCCAGACCTCCCGAGTCCTCAGGACCTGAGCTTTCACACAGTCTGAGGGCTGAAATTTTCTAAGTCCCACAGTAGTTCTCTGTTAGTTTGAACCTTCAGACAGTCCAAGGACTGAAATCCTCTAAGTTCCTGAGTACTTCTCTGTTAGTTTGAACCTTCAGACAGTCTGAGGGCTGAAATCCTCTAAGTTCCTGAGTAGTTCTCTGTTAGTTTGAACCTTCAGACAGTCTGAGGGCTGAAATTTTCTAAGTCCCACAGTAGTTCTCTGTTAGTTTGAACCTTCAGACAGTCTGAGGACTGAAAACCTAAAAGTTCCTGAGCAGTTCTCTGTTAGTTTGAGCCTTTAGACAGTCGGAGGACTGAAGTTTTAAAAGTTTCTCAGTACTTCTGTTAGTTTGAACCTTCAGACAGTCCAAGGACTGATATCTTCTAAGTTCCTGAGTACTTCTCTGTTTGTTTGAACCTTCAGACAGTCTGAGGGATGAAATTTTAAAAGTTTCTCAGTACTTCTCTATTAGTTTGAACTTTCTAGTTAACAGAAGCCTTAAAACTTGTGACCATGAGTCTTGATTTCACATTTAGACCATCCATCTGAGTTCTTCTCAGACCTTCACCTGTGGGTTTTTTAGAAATCCTCAACAAACTTTGATTCTCTTCACTGAACAGTAAAGTTTGTGGAGATCAGAAGGTAACATTAGTTTGATCGATGCCTTCAACTACTAGTAGACTTTATCTGGAAAGCAGTTTTCTGAAATGAGTTCTTCGTAAATCTGTCCACAATCAAACCAAGAACATAGAAAAAGGAAATGTTTGAAGAAACAACTTGATGTTTTCATTTCAGACTAGAAAACGCTTTAATATCTTTATCTGTTTTTGCTCTTTTTCATTGTTTTATTGTCTCTTCTGTTTAATTTGATCTTCTAAAGTTTAACTGGTGTCTTTTCAAATGTTTTGTCTTTAGGTTGATTCTTCTTAAATGTTTAGTTTTGCTCTTTTCTCACCTTTTATTCTTTTCTAATGTCTGGTTTGATTCAGAAATGTTTTGTCTTTTTAATGTTTAATTGGTTATTTTTTTCAAATGTTTTATCGGCTTGTTTGAAAAAAATTCCTTTTCTTTCCCAATGTTTAATTTTTCAATTAAATCTTAAAGGTTTTTCTTTTTAAATGTTTTACCACCTTTTAATGTTTAATTTTCTTTTTAAATGCATCATTGTATTTTCTGTTTAATTCCTATTTAAAATTTTATTGTCTTTAAGATTTAATTTTCTAATTAAACATTTAATTTTCTAATTAAATGTTTTGTCTTTTTAAAGGTTCAAATAAATCTTTTGTATTTTTAAATGTTTAATATTCTTCTTGTGTAATTGTATTTTTTTAAATGTTTAATTATCTAAAATATTTCATCTTTAATGTTTAATATTTTTGTTTAAAAATTTTGTTTAATTTCATAATTACATGTTTCGTATCATCTGTAAATTATCTAATTAAATATTTTGTTTGTTTAATATAATTTAACTGTATTTAATGTTTAATTTTATTTTTAAGTTTTATTGTATTAAATCCTTTTTCCTTTGATTCAATTGCTTTTTTTTAGTGTAGTTTATTTCTTTAATTTTTTTCTGTTAAGATTTTAACACCAACCTTCAAAATGAAACAAATCCTTAAATCACAATGAAAATATTTCTGTTGTCACAATCATGAGTTAGTCAATTATTCAGTTTATCAATTCAACTTTATTTGTTTAGCACCTTTTACACAGATGACAAAACTAAACAAGCAAAGAGAAAAACTGCTAAAACTATGATTAAAACTCAAAAACATATTTAAAAAAAAAAAAAGATTTAACATGGTAATAAAATGTGTTGTGTTCAGGGGATGGAGGGAGTTTATTGAAGTCTTCTTGGGCTCACATGGGAAATCATTTAAAATATAAACTTGATATTCAGTCTAAGGAAACTGCAGAGCGACAGAAGAACCAACAATATCTCCTGTTTTCTCCTTTAATGAGTCGACTCTTCTTGTGCTTTCAGACCAAAGAACTACAGACTCTTCACAACCTGCTCAAACTCTTGGTACAGGACCTCACCACACGGGTCAAGAAGGTTTCCTTCTCATTTCTACTCTGAAGCTCACCTTCTCCTGCTCAAACTGCTGACAAATGTTTCTGCTGCTCTAAAGTCTGCTCTCCAGAACTTCCTAAAAACTCTCAAAGTCTCTTCTGCTGCAGGTTGCTTTGTAGAACTGTTCCAGAAAACCTCACTAAACCACATGGAGGGGCCTCAAGATAGTCGTCCAAATGAAACCATACAAAAACCAAACTAGTACAACCCAAACACTAAAGTCTCCTGCAGCCTACCAGAGAACCTCTGAGAACAGAGAATCAGGACAGGAACTCTTACCTTCTGGACAACCAACGCTGGTTCTCAAACAAGAATACAGAATGTGTCTGACCAAAAACCTCTAAAGACTCACTACAGCCAAGATAAAGACACAACTCAGCTGCATCAAATCCACTAATCACTGCACACATTAGCACCATGTGCTAACTGTGGCTGAAGAACCACATTTACCAAGACAACTATCCAGTACAAAGCCCTAAAACACACCAAGAAACACATTAAAGATGATTTTACTGCTGGAAGCTGCAAGCCAACGCCTAAAGAACAAACTAAAGCAACGGAACCAAACCCAGTTCACTGGTGAAGAGAAGCAGAGGAAATGTTTGTCTGCAGCTAAATAAAGCAGGAAGACACTGAGCTGCTCAGGTGTTCCTGATAACACCAAGCAGCCACCTGGACAGCCAATAGGAACACAGCTTACTGGAAGTCCAGAGGGTGGGGTTTGTCAAGGAAATTTAGTTTAAAGTTGAAGCAGAAAGTTAACAAAGAAAGTTGAAAACCACCTTCTGATCCCTGAAATCTCTGAGTTTTCACACAAAGAACACCTGAACATGTCAAACTGGTTCCATAGTAGAACCATCATTGTAAAAACGTCATAGTATGATGTGTTGCTCAAAAAACATTAGGACCCGGCTGTCTAGGGTCACCGAGGAGCAACACAAAAACAGGACAAACGCTGGTTTCCAGGGGGTTAGGAGGCTATTTATTTGAAAGAGGAAGTTTACAACAACACAACATGTGAGCAGAAAAATCACAAAGTCTGTCTTTAGTTCAGCTGAAAATATTAGTTTTTGTCTTTTTTATTGACCAAACTTTTCAGGAAGTAGATGAAGAATAATTAAAGCTCTCATGAAGAAGTCCAACTTATTTTGGATCCTTGTGGAGAGTTTAATCTTAGAGTTTGTACAGCTGTTGAGTTTTTAGAGTCACATGGATTGTTTTGACATTTAATAACCGAGTCCTGAAATAAAATTACAGTTGTGGATTTCTGTCATTTAGTCTGGTGTAACATGTACATGTGGCCCAAATATTTATTTCAATATTTTAGGATTTAGGATTTAAAGGTAGGCTAGTTCAAAAGATCTGGCTCGGCTCTCGGAGGTGATAGTGCAATAATAAAACACAACAAGACAGGAATTCAAAGTTGGTGTTGGTACCATATATTAAAGTGAATTCTGACATACAAAATATAATATAACCAGAAACAGAAAACCCAAATATTTACAATCTGCAGAGATATTGTTTAAGTGCACTTGAGTGGAGTATTTACAAAATAATAATCGAAACAAAAAAACAGCTCAGCCCACGATGGGGAAACCAGTTTGGGATCTAGTCACACGTACAGATGGATTTAGGACTGCACAGTTCGGTCCGGACAGGTTGTTCAGTTCATTCTGACCGGGTATAATTCAAAGAGTCCTTGAAGGTCCCACACACAAGTTGTCCGATGTCCATAGGCCATAGGCCTCAGGCCTCGAGTGTGCGAGTGAGTGCGTGTGAGTAAACGTGGGGGGTGGATAAAGGCTGCCACAGCCTCCTACCAGTACCAGCAGAAGGTGTAGACCGAGGTTCTGGGACTCCAGGTAACTTAGCTCCCCATCTGGGGATTACCCCAACAGGATGCAAGGGGACCTGGCCTAGATAATATATATAAACAGGACCATGCATCAGAAGTCATCAACACTAGCTAGTTCATTTCATAGAATCTCAATTATTGTTCACTTACTTCCAATAATTAATTCTTTTCTTGTGTACACAGTATATAACATCAATGATTCATTCCATAAGTCAGTTCATCCCATTTGCAACAATAGAACAAATAGAAAAGTTCACAAAATCATTTGACCAATGTTTTGTCAAAATGCTATTAACATTTGAATGCTCTTTAACGTAAAGAACGATTATATTTGAATGAATGTGAGCGCTGTATTAGCATGTCAAAGGCTAGGTGCTACATAGCCAGTCTATAGAATTGTCTCGGTTCGACATGCTAATGCTAAGCTAGCGCAACCAACAAACAAACATTTCAGACAGACACTCACCAATTCCCTTGACAATCCCGACATATACCGCGGCCAAACGGCTCCTACTCCCGCGGTAGGCGAGGACTAAAAAGAACATAACCATCGGATGAGTATTTTTGATGTTAGAAAGGTTATTTTAATAGAACCAAGCGCTACTGACCTGTTGCAGGTATCCAGTGTGTTTCCCCAACACGCTACTGAAGGGGAACCAGCGCCGGGTAGCTTGTATCAAGCGACACAGGCCGAGCGAGCGACGTGATTGGTCAGCTACAGCTGAGCAAGCAATGTGATTGGTCGGCCACAGCTCAGCGAGAGCAAAGGTTTAACGGTCACATGATGAGAGTGACGTATAGAGAGCAAAGGTGAAAGGTAAAAGGTCACATGACTAGGACGACGTATCGTATGTTTTATTTTAAATGGATCCTCTATTATTTTAATATAGTCTAATTTACACCTGGGTTACACTTGACTAAACAAATAACAGCATCATAAATCTCAAACGTCATTATGAGGAGTCTGGATTGAGGTTTCTCACTTGATAATGATCAAAACATGAAATTCAGGTTGGTTTAAAGGAATATTCCACCTTAAATCTTTGAATGTTGACCTAAAAGGTTGGTTTCAGGAAGTATTCCACCTACAAGGTCCTCAAACTTCCACCTTAAAGGAACATTCCACCAAAAATCCTTGGACATGCACCTAAAATGTTGCTTTAACTGAGTATTCCATCCAAAATCGGAAATGTCACAAAAACTTTCATAGTTTTGTATGTAATCCAAAATGTGACAAAAACATCATAGTTTAGCGTGCCATATGACATGTTCTCCACTGGAAGAACTGAATAGATCTCTACTCCAGAAAATGATTAATCAGCCTTAAATCTGAAGCTCTGGATTCTCCTCGTGTCCGTTGGAGGCGTTTGGCTGCAGCTGCTAAATTTTACATCAGCTTCAGATGCAGGTCGACTTCATGAAACATGGATGAGGTTCAGTTCTTTCATTCCACCGACAAACACCAATCCAGTAATATTTACCCTGCTGCTGCACAAAACACCTCATCTGCATCAAACACACACAAACACACACACAAACATACAAAAACAAACATAAGCACACATACACAAACAAATATAAACACACACTAACACAAACACACAAACGCACAAACACACACAAACACAGACACAAACAGACAAATATGAACCCACACACACAAACACGCACAAACACACACAAACATACACAATCCACCACAGCGTTTCAGTAAAAGCTTCTGGAATCAAAGTGGACACTGAAATTCACGACTTCAGAGTGAAGACGTCTCTAAGGGATTTACAGTAATGTCATTATGAAGCGATGCGTTCAGGTGTCTCGTTGTGAAGCGATGCGTTCAGGTGTCTCGTTGTGAAGCGATGCGTTCAGGTGTCTCGTTGTGAAGCGATGCGTTCAGGTGTCTCGTGAAGCGATGCGTTCAGGTGTCTCGTGAAGCGATGCGTTCAGGTGTCTCGTTGTGAAGCGATGCGTTCAGGTGTCTCGTTGTGAAGCGATGCGTTCAGGTGTCTCGTTGTGAAGCGATGCGTTCAGGTGTCTCGTTGTGAAGCGATGCGTTCAGGTGTCTCGTTGTGAAGCGATGCGTTCAGGTGTCTCGTTGTGAAGCGATGCGTTCAGGTGTCTCGTGAAGCGATGCGTTCAGGTGTCTCGTTGTGAAGCGATGCGTTCAGGTGTCTCGTTGTGAAACGATGCGTTCAGGTGTCTCGTTGTGAAGCGATGCGTTCAGGTGTCTCGTTGTGAAGCGATGCGTTCAGGTGTCTCGTTGTGAAGCGATGCGTTCAGGTGTCTCGTTGTGAAGCGATGCGTTCAGGTGTCTCGTTGTGAAGCGATGCGTTCAGGTGTCTCGTTGTGAAGCGATGCGTTCAGGTGTCTCGTGAAGCGATGCGTTCAGGTGTCTCGTGAAGCGATGCGTTCAGGTGTCTCGTTGTGAAGCGATGCGTTCAGGTGTCTCGTTGTGAAGCGATGCGTTCAGGTGTCTCGTTGTGAAGCGATGCGTTCAGGTGTCTCGTTGTGAAGCGATGCGTTCAGGTGTCTCGTTGTGAAGCGATGCGTTCAGGTGTCTCGTGAAGCGATGCGTTCAGGTGTCTCGTGAAGCGATGCGTTCAGGTGTCTCGTCGTGAAGCGATGCGTTCAGGTGTCTCGTCGTGAAGCGATGCGTTCAGGTGTCTCGTCGTGAAGCGATGCGTTCAGGTGTCTCGTCGTGAAGCGATGCGTTCAGGTGTCTCGTCGTGAAGCGATGCGTTCAGGTGTCTCGTCGTGAAGCGATGCGTTCAGGTGTCTCGTCGTGAAGCGATGCGTTCAGGTGTCTCGTGAAGCGATGCGTTCAGGTGTCTCGTGAAGCGATGCGTTCAGGTGTCTCGTTGTGAAGCGATGCGTTCAGGTGTCTCGTTGTGAAGCGATGCGTTCAGGTGTCTCGTTGTGAAGCGATGCGTTCAGGTGTCTCGTTGTGAAGCGATGCGTTCAGGTGTCTCGTGAAGCGATGCGTTCAGGTGTCTCGTTGTGAAGCGATGCGTTCAGGTGTCTCGTTGTGAAGCGATGCGTTCAGGTGTCTCGTTGTGAAGCGATGCGTTCAGGTGTCTCGTTGTGAAGCGATGCGTTCAGGTGTCTCGTTGTGAAGCGATGCGTTCAGGTGTCTCGTTGTGAAGCGATGCGTTCAGGTGTCTCGTTGTGAAGCGATGCGTTCAGGTGTCTCGTGAAGCGATGCGTTCAGGTGTCTCGTGAAGCGATGCGTTCAGGTGTCTCGTTGTGAAGCGATGCGTTCAGGTGTCTCGTTGTGAAGCGATGCGTTCAGGTGTCTCGTTGTGAAGCGATGCGTTCAGGTGTCTCGTTGTGAAGCGATGCGTTCAGGTGTCTCGTTGTGAAGCGATGCGTTCAGGTGTCTCGTTGTGAAGCGATGCGTTCAGGTGTCTCGTTGTGAAGCGATGCGTTCAGGTGTCTCGTTGTGAAGCGATGCGTTCAGGTGTCTCGTTGTGAAGCGATGCGTTCAGGTGTCTCGTTGTGAAGCGATGCGTTCAGGTGTCTCGTTGTGAAGCGATGCGTTCAGGTGTCTCGTTATGAAGCGATGCGTTCAGGTGTCTTGTTATGAAAAATGCAATACATACATTTGAACACTTGAAAATCACTAAATTTTCTGTCATATATGGCTAAAATATGGGGTGAAAACGTGCATATTTTATTTGAACATTTAACATAGAAGGATTTATAGAAGCAAGTTGTGCTTGGTGTCAAAATTTAGGGCAGTTCCTGTACTTTCACATGGTGTCTTTTATTTTGTGATACTACCTATCCCACATGCTGATACTGACCTTTGAATCCAAAGGTCGGACAGATATTTTTGATTTTTAAGTGTTCATATATCATACATAACATAACATAGGACCCTTATTTTACAGAGATCCATTCCCTAGGTAGCCAAGATACAGCACATAAAATTTCTAATGAATAGGATGATTAATTTTTGTGTAACAGGTGGCCAAAAGTAGCATTTTAGAAGTTTGCGATGGATAAAATCTGAACTTTGTCATTCTCTGTAACATGCAATTATAAATTTTAACTAATTTTAACTAATTTCTATTTTAACATTTCTTAGGACTGTGGATTACTATGAAATGATCCTGAAAATTTCAGACCTCTAGCTCTTTTTTTTTTTAAGTTATTTTTTTGGCCTTTTATCGGCTTTATTGGACAGCTGCAGTGAGAGAGAGACAGGAAACGGGAGAAGAGTCGGGGGAAGACATGCAGCAAAGGGCCGTGAGCGGGAATAGAAACCGGACCAGCTGCGTCGGGGACCAGCCCCTGTACATGGGTCACCTGCTCAACACGTTGAGCTATACAAGCACCCAACCTCTAGCTCTTTTTGTTCAGAAGTTATAGAAGCCTGAAAATAGCTGAAAATTTCAAGTCTTAATTTTGGTCGCAATTTTAGGGAACCCCCTAGCTACTTCAAATGGTCATAACTTTGGAACTCTTTACAATTAAGCCTTGAAATGTTGGATTTTTCCATCATATATAATGTTCTATAAGTATGTAAAAATTTAGAAAAATCTGAGGGGGTCAAGTGGGAAATTTTCTTAAAATCTGTTCATTTCATATGGAATGATCCAATAACTAAACACCACTCAGGTTCAGATCAGGTCGTTCCTCCCAATCACCTCCTCCAGGTTTCTCCATCATTGCCTTCATGAGCGTTGAAGTCCTCCAGGAGAACTATGGAGTCCCCAGACAGAACTCCTTAAGGAGCCTTCCAGAAGTCTGAGAACTCTCCTCTCTGGACTCACTGATGCTCCAGATAGAACTCGAACAAAGCGATGATCAGCCAGGAGGCTTGTGAGTTTTCCCACACACACCCAGAGACTCGCATCCTGGGCAACTCAGGAAAAGGAGAGAGTCCAAGAATTTGGTTCCAGAACCTTTGCTGTGCATGGAGGTGAGTCCAGCTATATCTAGCTGGTAGTGTTCCTCCTCCTTCTCCACCAATCACATCCTCACAACTAGTCTACACCACCAGAGGGTGGCATGTCTAGTTGCTCATTGCCTGGTGTACATAGCACCCACCCCCAATGTCCAGCCCCGAGGGTGGTGGCCCCATGGTGCCTTTTCAGGTCGTACCCAACCGAGGCCCCAAGGTTCGGCCACCAGATGCTCCCTGGTGAGCTCCTGTCACAGGTCTGTCTCCAGGAGGCCTCGGTCTCCCTATTCCGGGTGAGATGGCAGCTCTCAGGTCCTACATCCTCACAACTATTCTGCACCACGAGGGGGCAGCATGTCTAGTTTCCCACTCTTGTCTACCAGTGTACAATGCACCCACCCCCAATGTCCAGCCCTGAGGGTGGTGGCCCCATGGTGCCTTTTCAGGTCATACCCAACCCTGGGGTGAGTTCCTCTTCTGGTATGGCTTCAGGAGGCCATGGTCTCCAGGAACCAGACCAAGAGACCGAAACCTCCTGAACCCAGATGTGTGGCTACAGGAGGCCTCGGTCTTCTTACTCTGGTGGAAGTGGCAGCTCTCTGTAGTTTCATTTTCATTAGGACCTTGTGGGTCACTCTTAGTTGAGTCCCTCCCCCAGGACCAATGGGAGTCCCTACCAGGGGCTAATGGATCCAGGGACCCCTCCACCACGGTAAGGCGGTGAATATTCACACATAAACATCATTGCGTTTGATTTGCTGTTGTCTTCCTCCTGTCTTCATTTTAATCCTCTCTTCTGTCAGCAGATCCATTTCAGAGCAGCAGCTCCTCGTCTCTCAAAGCGTTTGGCTGCTGTTGAAAGCAGCTCCTGAGTTTCCGTGAACACCTCGTAAACATCAAAGCTTGTCCAATGAGCCGCCGGCTGCAGAACCGACACCGAGGCCGACCGGCAGCTGAGCGATTAAAGCTTTAATGATGCGGCTTCGACCTCTGCTCTCGCCTCATTGGCTGCTCGGTAACTGAAGGCTGCACTTCGTTAAGACCATTGCTGGGTGACCGTGAGGCCTTAATGGAAGGGCAGCGGAGCCCATCCATTAATCAGGAGCATTAGCAGCAGCTTTTATCTCCGCTGGCAGACGGAGGTGTTGACTGGAAGGAATAGGAGGAAAGTGGACGATGAGGGAGGAGGATTGGTCCAGGAGAGGCGTCCTCAGGGATCTGATTATCAGATAAAACGGCCAAATGCCACATCAGCAATATTTCAGCGTGGAAATGAATGAAAAAGGTTCTGCTGGCAGGAAAAGAAAGACCTAATCTGCTGTTTCTAATTGGCCAGAACCGTTTCTCAGATGACTGTGAATTCTCATTCAGAGATTCTCAGTCTGTGGAAGAAGCTCCGGTTATTTTTAGTTTCATTTTAAAGTTCAGCGATTCAAACTCCAGTCCCAAGGAAATGGTTCCTGACAACAGGTAATAAAATGTAGAAGCGAAGGCCGTTAGCGTGTTAATGTTGTGGAAACACGCTTTAACATCATCATAAAGTCAGTATGTGGGTCAGCAGTAATTAGAATAAGGAGTGGAACAGTTCTATCATGCAGTTAAAACTGGTTAAAGCCTTGATGGACTCATTCTTCCAGAAAAAAGTTTTTTTTAAAAAACGCTCTATGAAGGAAAAGATCTGTTAAATAAATATGTTGGAATAAAATAAAGATAAATAATAAATGAATACAATTAATGGTGGAATACTGTAATGAAAATATTCTAAATATCTTTAAGATAATTTTTAGCTGATTTTAAAAACAGTAAAACATTTATAAAAATACATATTTTATGTAGATGCTATTTATATAGTCTGCTTTTTTCTTTTTGTTTCAGTGTTTTTTCTCTGTGATTTTACAGCATGTTATCTGTAATAATTAAATAAAAAAAAGAATAATAAAATAGCAATAAAATAGTAAAAAAATAGCAATAAAATAGTAATAAACTCATAATAATAATAATAATAATAATAATAATGTTATTAATAATCATAATCATCATCATCATAATAGTGTGGACACTATTTATTTGATCTGTTTTTTCAATATGTTTTTTTCTGTGATTTTACTGCATGTTATCTGTAATAATGAAATAATTTAAAAAAAAAAAAAAATAATAATAATAATAATACGGATACTTTTTCACTGTTTTTGTGTTGTTTAAATATTCTTTTTCTGTGATTTTACTAAATATTATCTATAATAAGAAGAAAGAAAGGGAAAATTGTGAATTTTAATTTTTAAAATATAAAAAATTATTATTGTTATTTTTGCCATTATTAGTTTTTATAATAATAATAATAATAATATTGTAAAAATCGAAATGTAAAAAAAATATAATTTGACAGTCAAACATTGTGAAAGAACAAATTATCATTTATTTTAAAAATTTACATTTTGATGTGGATGCTGTTAATTTGGCTTATTACTTTTTAAAATTTTAGTATGTTTTTTTTCTGTGTTTTAACAAGAAAAGAGGAAAATATGTAATTATTATTTTATTTTTTATTGAATTTATAATTTTTATTGAAATCTTTTTAAAATTATTATTGATAGTAAAAAATGTGTAATTTGACAGTCAAACATTGTCAAAGAAGTAATTATCATTCATAGAAATATTAATTTCTTTGTACAGTTTTCTGCCTTTTTCAACAAAATCAACAGTATAAAGAACAGCACACTGTTGAAAGAAATGCGATTAGAAACTCTTAAAAACTGCATTTTTGGTTACAGTGTGAGACAAAGTGTGATAATGGCAATAAGTTTATTAATATTTCTTAATCTGTAAAATACAAAGAAAAAAATGCATGAAATTATAGATTTTTTTTACAATGTAAATTTCAGCCTTTTTAATGGACTTTTTCAGAACTTCTTCAGTCCAGCAGATAGAACCATGACATTTAGGAGGAAAAACAACAACTTCTATGTCATTTGGAACAGATTTGTGTGATTGGTGGTTGGTCAGAACCAGTTCTAGACGATGAAACAATCATTTTACACTCAGAACATTCCAGGATCATCTGTGGACGAATCATTTTCTCATATCTTCATCTTCGAACTCTGCTGAATGTATCTTCTGTCTGTGAAATGCAGAAACTACTTTGGTGTTCTCATGTTTTGTAGAACAGTTCCATCTCTTGGATCAAACCACTTTGCAGCTCGTTGGAATCTTTAGATCCTCGTTGATGGTTCTGGGTTCTAATCAACGCTCGTCTCTTCTACGGAGCTGAAAACGAAGGAAGTCTGAGGGTTTGAATTCATGCAGTGAACAGAACGAATTCCTGGACAGGAAGCTGATCAGAGACTGTGGCAGTGTTGCACCGCTCAGCTCAGTGAAGCTAATTATTTGTAGAAATGTGACCAGAACTGGAACCAAAACATGAAAATAACAATAAAATATAAAGAATGGCATTATTTTCGATCATGTAGACCACACTGTACACTACATTATTACAGTTTATTTAACTTTTACATTTACTCATTACAAAATTACATCTTTCATGGGGGTAAATACGACAGCATTGACACTCAATAATAAAATGACAGACAGCTGCCATATTAAGTGGAACAGAATAATGTTGTGAATGTTTCAACAGTTGGTGATTGTACTCAGGTTTCATTTAAGCCAGGGGTGTCAAATAACAAAAATGAGACAACACAAAATAAAACAAAAAAGAGACAAAAAATGACAACAAGATTACAAAGGGACAAAAAATGGACACAAATGAAACAAAAAAATGACAAAAGCAAGAAACAAAATGAAAAAACAAAAACATGAGACAAATGACAAAAGTCAGACAAACAGACTAAAAATGACAAAAGCAAGAAAAAATATTATGAAAATGAGACACAAAATGACAAGAGTGAGAAACAAAATGACAAAAAATGAGACAAATGACATGAAACAAAACAAAAGAGACTAAAAATTAGGTAAAAAGTTACAAAGCAAACAAAAATTGACAAAAATAAGACAAAAAAACACAAGCAAGACAAAAAGGAAACACGAAACAACAAAAACATTAGACAAACGACAAAAGTCAGACAAAAAAGACAAAAACCAACAAAAACAAGACAAAACATTACAAAAATGAGACACAAAACGACAAAATAACAGTTATAGTAGTAGTAAATAGTAATAAAAATTAGACAAACAGCACAAAACAAAACAGCAAAGAAACAAAAATTTTTATTTAAAAATTGCGACAAAAAAGTGACAAAACATTGACAAGAAAAACACAAAGCAACAAAAACATGAGACGAGCAACAAAAGTCAGACAAAAAAGACAAAAAACAACAAAAATGAGACAAAATATTACAAAAATGAGACACAAAATGACACTGAACAATCTAGTATTTGGGTTTGAATTCATGCAGTGAACAGAACGAATTCCTGGACAGGAAGCTGAGCAGAGACGTGGGTTTGATGGATCGGTGAATCTCTGAGGACAGAAACTCTCCAGGCTGTGGGTTTAGGAGGTCTGATTGGTGAGCAGCTGACGGCAGACAGATGATGAAGGAGCTCAGGAGTTATTAGAGTTGTAACAACCCTGGCAGCGAGCCGCCGACGTCCTGCCAAGTGGAGGAGTCTGAGCCGACAGCAGGCAGGACGAAGAGGTTCTGAGTTGTTCTGGAGCCCATCGAGGACCGTCCAGTTACTGAACCACAGCAGAGTTCACTTTGGAAACACTTTTCATAGAAATAAAACCAACAATTATCCTCCAGACTGGCTGATTACAACACGACAGGGGTTAGAGGTAGTTTGTGTCGAATGTTCCGGTTCTTTTTTTACAATTCAACGGTTTGTTGGTTTTTTTTTAAAAAATTCAGGCCCCAAAGCAGAAACTCAGCTGAGCGGCATGAACATGGTTCTAAACTGAGCTGGGAACAGATGTCAAGCATCAGGGATATTTATTGTATTTGCATTTCTACAGCAAAAATTTGTTGGCACTTTTTTTTAAAAAAACAACAGTAAAACAAACAACTGAAGCTTTACAAAAACAAGTATTCAAAAATAAAAACAAGTATTTACAAAACTGTAAAAAATGCAACAGTGCAGTGAGGAGCAACATCTGCTTTAACCCTCCTGTTGTCTTCATTTACGGGAACCAAAAAATACTGTTTCCTTGTCTGAAAAAAATCCAAAAATTCAGCAAAAAAAATTCCTCAAATTTCTGAAAATTTGCAAAACCTTCAGGAAGAAAACTCCAATAATTCCTTAAAAGTTTCCCTTAAAAGTTTTATTTTTTTTAAAAAAATCCCTCAAATTTGGCAAGAAAATATTTTCAAAAAATGAGTAAAAATCTTCTAAAAAATCCTAAAAATATCTAAAGTGATTCCATATATATCAGTAAAACTTCTAATATTTTCTTTAAGAACATTCACATAAAAATCAACCAAAATCCAGTGAAATTCGTTGTATTTTGGTTGATTTTTATGTGAATGTTCTTAAGAAACATTTTTAACATTTTTTCCACCAAAAAATGTTCAAAGATTTCCCAAAAATGTTGAAAATGTGGACATCAGAAGTTTCACTGTGAAAATAGATTTTTTTTCCACATTTTCTAACTTTAAACGGGTCAATTTTGACCCACAGGACGACACGAGGGTTAAAGTGTCTGAGTAAAAACAATGCTTAGTTTGAGATATTGTTGAACATTAACATGATGATGGTCCATCAGGGGGGTAGGAGGGGGTAGGAGGGGGTAGGAGGGGTAATAGTTCCAGCTCTGGGTTGTTTGTAGGTGAGGGAGAGGGAGGGAGGAGATGTAGTGGTGTGATGGAGGCAACAGCTCTGGGGAAGAAGCTGTTCCTCAGCCTGGTAGTTGTGTTCTGATGGCCTGGTACCTCCTCCCTGACGGCAGGGGGACAAACAGGGAGTGTCCTGGGCAGCTGATGTCCATGCAGATGGTCCCTGATCTTCTCTGCTTAGTGTACACAGAGTCCAGGTCCGGGAGCTCTCTGGTCCACCTTTACCACCTGGGACAGATCCTGTCTGTCTTCTGCTGTGCATGAACTGGACCACACTGCGCAGCCCTGGCAGAGGATGCTCTCCATGGTGCTTCTGTTGAAGTTTCTGAGCAGCTGTGGAGCCAGACCAGCCTGCTTCAGCTTCCTCAGGAAGAACATCCTCTGCTGGGCCTTTTTCACCAGTTTGGAGGTGTTTAGTGTCCATGTCAGATCCTTGGTAATGTGACTGAGTCCACCCTCTCTACCTCTTCTCCTCTGATATGGAGTGGGGACTGTACAACCCCCCTGGTCCTCCTGAAGTCTCTGATGACCTCCTTTGTCTTGGTGGTGTTGAGGACCAGGTAGTTGTCTGCACACCACCCTACCAGATGTTGGACCTCCTGCCTGTACCAGGTCTCGTCGTTGTGCCTGATAAGGCCTACCACCGTGGTGTCGTTGGCAAACTTTATCAGGGTGTTGGAGGAGTGGGTGGGACACAGTCCATGGTGAAGAGGGTGAAGAGTTCTGGACTAAGAACACACCCCTGTGGTGTGCCTGTGTTCATGATTATGGTTCTGGATGTCAGGTTCTCCTTCCTGACATCCTGTTGGTCAGAAAGTCCATAATCCACGAACATAGTGTGGTGGAGAGTCCAAGGTTGGTGAGTTTATGTACCAGTTTATGGGGGATTACAGTATTGAAGGCACTGCTAAAATCCACAAAGAGCATCCTGACGTAGGTATCCAGCTGCTCCAGGTGGGTTAGGGCTGTATGAAGTGCAGCTGAGACAGCATCCTCTGTAGATCTGATGGCTGTCCAGATCTGTAGGGATGCTTCTCTTGATGTGTGCCAGCACCATCTCTGGAAGCTCTTCATGATGACCGGGGTGAGGGCAACTGGGCGGTAATCATTGAGGGTTGTGATGGCAGACTTTTTGGACACATAAGATCGAATACTTCACAGAATCTGTAAAGATTCAGGAACATTCAGCAACAAAACTAACCTTATCAGCATCATTATGACCCCTCAGATTTATCAAAAACTATAAAATAAATGTTCCAGTAATGTCATGTAAACTTAAATATCAGTCACAGTTTTCCTCCTCTTGGGATTGAACTTGTCCTGGAGTGTTTTTGGATTGTTGTTTTGGTACATTTACTTCATCTAAAGGATCTGCTGCTTCTTAATTAGTTCAATCAGCTGTAAAAGAGATAATATCAGATTTTAATTGGATACCAGGAGCTGTGGCTTTGCAGTCGTTTTCCCACAGATTTATTAACATTTCTGTTGTTTGTCCAAGTGAGAGATTTAAATTATAACAGAAAACAGTCAGACGCTGTTTTATCTGTAGAAGTCCGGACTGGATGGAAACTCGTCTTTTAAAAACAGAACTAAAGTTATGATGTTAGATTGTTTTTATTCCCTCATCATCAGGGTCTGACTGAGATTATGCTCCCAGAAGGATTCTTTATGTCTTATTACAAATATTACTGAAAAAAACCCCACAAAAGTTCTTTCATTTCTTCGGTTCAAGTGAAATAAAAATGATGTCGTTGAGCTTTTAATGGCAGCGATAATGTTCCGTCCTAATGTCTCATCTCTGCTGTGGATTCATCAGCACTCAGGACCAATGTAGTGTTAAATTAGACGTCCAGATGTTCCTCACTACAAACCACAGTCCCACAGTTTCAGCTGCTCCCCTATCATCCACACATTCCATTTACCAGAAATAATAGTTTGTTTGGTTTTATTTCTGTGTTTTTACAGGATAAAACAAGTGAGTAGATTCTTGTGCAACATCACGTTAATAGAAAACGATGTAAAGTTGTATCAGCAAACAATAACTGCATCAATCTAAAGATGAACAGCAAAATATCTTCTCTAATGAACTATAAAAAACAGAAACTATTAAGACTAGCTGGAAAATTCCGGTTCCAAAGTGGAAACTGTAGTACCACTAATCAGAGCGGGGCAGGGCACTTTGTTGTGTTTTATGTCTTTTTTTGTTGTTTTGTGTCTCGTTGTAATCTTTTTATGGCATTTTGTGATCGTTTTGTGGTTGTTTTGTGTTTCTTCTTACCAGAATGACCACATTGAATGTATAGTCCTGAAAGTGAAGCACGGTTGTCTTGTGTCTCTCTGTGGTCATTTTGCACCTCTGTGTGGTCAATTTGTGTTTTTTGTGTGGGGGTTATGTGACTTTTTTGTTGTTTTGTGTCTCTTTGGGATTGTTTTATGTCTCATTGTGCTATTTTTGTGGCATTTTGTCACCATTTTGCATGACTTTGTGCTTGTTTTGTGTCTCTCCTGATGAGGAGATGGGAGCGTGACGACGCCAAAATACTGGCTGATAAGATGAGTCCCAGTGTGTAGAAGCTGGAAGAAGAGGAATATTCCAGCAGAGAAGCATCTGAAGAATGACATCACACCAGAGTTAGAGAACAAAGTGAAACTAGGACCTGGACAGTGTGAGTCCTGACTTGAATCCAACAGAAGCCCTTTGTGGTATTTTTTAAAAACAGAGCAACACATCCCCTCCAGCAAAAAGCAGCTGGACAAGAATAGTCTGTGAAGAAGGTCAGAACATCTCCTCCGTGCAGCCGAGGATCGTCGTGAAAAATATAAGTAAAAGTCTTGAATCTCAGTATCGACTTTTGCTGCGCTGAGCTCCAGCTGTGGGGTTTGTGTTTCTGAAACAGTGAATATTAACTGTTAGTCTTCAATTATACATGAGGCCAATACTCTCCCGTTCTACTTACAAGTAATCTGATTACTGGGAGGTGACACAGTTTGGAATCCTCTGACATTTGGGTGTTAAACTCAGCTCCATAAATATGAACCATCATGTGTGCCACGGCGTTGTGCTTTGAACATGTCGCCTCTCGGTGTTATTTGAGCCTCGGCTCTCAGTGGAACGTGTCACGGTGATGGATGCCTCTCATGAGTAAACGCCACCAACAAAAGTTGCATTAGTGTCGTGCTGCTGTACTCGGGCTGGCAGCTGTATAGGAAAAGAAGGGAGAGAAGGGAGAAAGAGGAATATTAGCAGGGCTGTCATGTACCCAGCTGTGGGATGTATTACAGCTAGAAGCAGGTTTAAAACAAGTTGGAGCGCTGCCAGGAAAGGCTCAGAGCAATATCTTCAGCCATATGGATGAGGGAGTGAGTTCTGGCCGAGCTGCCACCAGCCTCTGACAATATTTAATATTATATAGCTGGAACCTGCTGGGAAATTAAGTCCAGGACGTCTGAGGGGCTTAAACCAGGGTGTCAAACATGCTGCTGTAAATTTAAAATCATTACACCGTGACGAGTTGTTTTGATCATAAAGTAAAATACTAGATTGTTCAGTGTCATTTTGTGTCTCATTTTTGTAATATTTTGTCTCATTTTTGTTGTTTTTTGTCTTTTTTGTCTGACTTTTGTTGCTCGTCTCATGTTTTTGTTGCTTTGTGTTTTTCTTGTCAATGTTTTGTCACTTTTTTGTCGCAATTTTTAAATAAAATTTTTTGTTTCTTTGCTGTTTTGTTTTGTGCTGTTTGTCTAATTTTTATTACTAGATTATTCACTGTTCTTTTGTCATTTTGTGTCTCATTTTTGTAATATTTTGTCTTGTTTTTGTTGGTTTTTGTCTTTTTTGTCTGACTTTTGTCGTTTGTCTAATGTTTTTGTTGTTTCGTGTTTCCTTTTTGTCTTGCTTGTGTTTTTTGTCTTATTTTTGTCAATTTTTTGTTTGCTTTGTAACTTTTTACCTAATTTTTAGTCTCTTTTGTTTTGTTGCATGTCATTTGTCTCATTTTTTGTCATTTTGTTTCTCACTTTTGTCATTTTGTGTCTCATTTTCATATTTTTTCTTGCTTTTGTCATTTTTAGTCTGTTTGTCTGACTTTTGTCATTTGTCTCATGTTTTTGTTTTTTCATTTTGTTTCTTGCTTTTGTCATTTTTGTTTCATTTGTGTCCATTTTTTGTCCCTTTGTAATCTTGTTGTCATTTTTTGTCTCTTTTTTGTTTTATTTTGTGTTGTCTCATTTTTGTTATTTGACACCCCTGGCTTAAATGAAACCTGAGTACAATCACCAACTGTTGAAACATTCACAACATTATTCTGTTCCAGTTAATATGGCAGCTGTCTGTCATTTTATTATTGAGTGTCAATGCTGTCGTATTTACCCCCATGAAAGATGTAATTTTGTAATGAGTAAATGTAAAAGTTAAATAAACTGTAATAATGTAGTGTACAGTGTGGTCTACATGATCGAAAATAATGCCATTCTTTATATTTTATTGTTATTTTCATGTTTTGGTTCAAGTTCTGGTCACATTTCTACAAATAATTAGCTTCACTGAGCTGAGCGGTGCAACACTGCCACAGTCTGGCCCAAACCTAAAACTTGTTGAAAATGACCAGAAAATTGTCCAAAATGAGTCAGAATTCACCAAAAACGTCTCAAAAATCATCCAAACTGACTGAAGATTTGCAGAATGACACAAAATTAGTGCATGATGCTTCAGAAATGACAGAAAATTACTCAAAATTTGAGCAAAATGACTTAAAAATGATCCAAAATTACAGGAAATTTGTTGAAAATGAAATGAAAATTGTCTTAAATTGCTTGAAAATGATCCAATTTCTGAGTCTACGGTTGAATAAAATTATAGGGGAAAAAAATGGTTGCGAACAGAAACCAGATTCAGTGTTTAGACTGAGACACCTGGATGGATGTAAAACTGATCTGGTGTCAGTTTTTACCAGAACTCAGATGTGTTTTTCCTCCTAAATGTCATGGTTCTATCTGCTGGACTGATGTTTTGGTTCCAGTTTTAAGGCAAATTAGCATCACTGAGCTAACCGGTGCAACACTGCCAGCGTCCGGCCAAAACTGGAAACTACAACCACAAAGTTATTCATGTAACTGTAACAACACCGATATCTAACGTGTTATATATAATATTTTAGACTGTTTATATGACATATGGAATCAAAACCAATCGCAGATCTTTTAATTTTGTAAACAAATCAGCCGGCGGAACCTTTGCGTGCCGGAAGTGGACCGGTGTTTCGGTGACACGGCTGCAGCGCTTCCTGTCCTGAGTTCTCGGAGCTCGTCGTTTTTCGGTCATGTTTAAGAATGTTCTGAGCAGACTGGTGACACAAACTGTTCGTCCCCACCGGTATGCGCCTCCCGGGCCGGTAATCCAGCGGCTGATTCCCGCCTCCGGTCCGCTCCGGAGCTTCACCGACCGGAAGGACGAAGCGCAGCCGCAGTTCGACGCCTCGCTGCTGGACGTCCTAGTGTGTCCGCTGTCCAAGAAGCCTCTGAGGTGACGGAAAGATGCGTTTTTCACTTCTACAACTCACTCAGTCATGTTCTGATTCTATCCGTGGTCAGTTTATTTTAATTTAATTTAATTTAATTTAATTTAATTTAATTTAATTTAAATCGTCAGAGGTGACGGAAAAACACTAAGATCTGGCAGAAAGACGAATATCTGACAGAAAAACTCCAATATGTGACGGAAAAACACGAGTATCTGACGGAAAGATGGTTTTTAACTTCTAATATTCACTCAGTCATGTTGTAATTCTATCTGTGGTCAGTTTAATTTAAACCGTCTGAGGGCCAGAAACATTTAAAGGGCTTCAGCTAAACACTACTAAACATGCTGAGCTAATAATAATAATAGGAATATTTCACAGAGTTACCACTAAAAACACAGAAGTATAGCAATAAAACGTTTTAAAAGTAGCTCTAAATGAGTCAGGTTAATGTGTAGAATTAATAACAACCCTGGGCTGTAGCTTTAATATTTATATACGTTTAGAAATACATAATATAAATATATAGTGTAATACAAGATGTATTTTTGAGATATTTTTTACATTTCTAAAGACAATACTTTTTTTTTTTTTTTTTTTTTTACATTTTTGTGGCACTTAATTTTTGTACTTCTTGTGTTTTATAAATTTAGGAACTTTTCATATATATATATATATATATATATATATATATATATATATATATATATATATATATATATATATATTTGGACAAAATTTCAGGTCATTTAGAACATTTTTGGAATAATTTGGGGAAATAATTTTGGAAGGTTCATTTTTTGGACAAATTTTTAATAATTTTGGGACAATTCAGTGTAATTTTGGACATCTTTTGTCATTTTGAACAGTTTTTGAGCCATTTTTGACATATTGAGAAATTTGGGACAATTTTTCTGTAACTTTAGCCAAGTTTCATGTAATTTGACCAATTTTTAATAAAAAACACATCTGAGTTGTGGTAAAAACTGACATCAGATCAGTTTTACATGCATGAAATGATGGGAAAAGTCCATTAAAGAGTGATAAATGTGGAGCCACCTTTATGGAACTCTGGAAATATTCCCAGTCTGAAGGTAGAACTCTGATCATTGATAAAGTTACTGGAAATGAAGAACCAGATATTCTGAGGAGGTCAGGAAGGAACTTTAGTCCTATTTGGTTGTTGATTGTTTTTCTGCCGAATTTGAGTTTTTGTTGCAATTTCTCCTGTTTTGTGGTAATTTGGGTCATTTTTGTGGTAATTTTGGTCATTTTTTTTGGTAATATTGGTTTTGGTGGTTTTTGTGGTGATTTTGGTCCTTCTTTTGGTGATTTTGGTCCTTTTTGTGGTGATTTTGGTCATTTTTTTTGTAATATTGGTTTTTGTGGTGATTTTGGTCCTTTTTGTGGTGATTTTGGTCCTTTTTGTGGTGATTTTGGTCTTGTGTTTGTTTGTTCTAGTATTGTAGTATAAAGCGGTGGTTATGGGGCAGAATCTTTAAACGGTGTCCTGAAGCTCATGTGAGAATGTCTGTGTATCTGATGTCTCTGCAGGTACGACGCTGAAACCAACGAGCTGATCAACGAGGAGCTCGGCATCGCTTACCCCATCCTGGACGGGATCCCCAACATGATCCCTCAGGAGGCTCGGCTCATCCAGAAGGATTCTACAGAAATGCCGACACAGTGACAAACTGAACGTTCCTCCTGCTGCTCCTCTGGGAACATAGACCTCAGGATGTTATCGCTGCCGCTCATGGTGGGTCTGGTTCCCATCCTGTCTCTGCTGGGCTTGTTCTACTCGGCGGCGGTGGATGAGAACTTCCCTCAGGGCTGCACCAGCAGCAGCAGTCTGTGTTTCTACAGCTTGCTGCTGCCGGTCACCATCCCCGTCTACATCTTCTTCCACCTGTGGAGCTGGATGGGCATCAAGCTCTTCAGACACAACTAGAGCTCCTTCATGTCCTTCTCAACAGAAACTGTTCCGGGTGTTTACAGAGCTCATCGTTCAGAGTAGAAAATGTTCTCGTTCTCCACTAATTCCCTAAAAAAGCTGACATTGAGAGAAGATTTGATTTAAAGTTGTGCGTGTGAAGCTAATGTGAAGCTAATGTGAAGCTAAAGCGAAGCTAAAGCAGCTAATTTCACATTTAGATCAACATCTCCTGTTAGCTCCTGCTGTGTGTCACTTAGAATAGAACACATTTCTATTTGTTCATGGAGATTAAACCAATAAAGCTCGATAACAAACCCTCCCAACTCTGACTTCTTTATAATAAATTAACTTTTAATTGATAAATGACGTTTCACACAGAACCAGCAAAGATTTCAGGAAAAAGTGCAGCTAAAACGGATTTTAAAGGAGGAACTTCATACAAACTCGACTGGAATTCGAACCTCAACAGAAAAGAATTCACAAGAAAATCATCATCGGTTCAGTTTGTGCTTATTTTGGATCCATTACAACTTAAAACCGTGTCCCCTAACATCACACCTGTACAGGTAAACACTGACACATGGAGAATTCAATATAAAATAAATCTGAGAAAAAATCCTCCAAACCTCCTCAGAAAATCTGGTTCTTCATATCAGTAACTTTATCAATGATGAGTTCTACCTTCATACTAGGAATATCTCCAGAGTTCCAGGTCCTTGAAGTCCATAGAGGAGAACGTCCACTGGAGAAAGTTCTAGAGTAGACCTACCGACAACTTAAAAAATTCTAGAACATACTCTAGAACTTTCGTCAAGAAGTAGGTCTACTCTAGAACTTTCTGCAGGGGACATTCTAGAGTATATCTACCACTTGACGAAAGTTGAAGAGTATACTTGAACTTCCTGTTTCGTCAAAACAGGAAGTCGCTAAAATGTTTACGACTTTGTTACTTCAAGATCCAGACGTCTCCAGTTCTGAATGTTCTAAGTGAGACTAAACTGAAAGACTGGAAGCAAGAAAAAAGAACATCCCCTGGAGAAAGTTCTAGAGTAGACCTAGGTAGGTATGCTCTAGAACTTAGAACATTCAGAACTGGAGACTTCCAGAATTTGAAGTAATAAGGTTGTAAACATTTTAGAGACTTCCTGTTTTGACGAAACAGGAAGTTCAAGTATACTCTTGAACTTTCGTCAAGAGGTAAGTATACTCTTGAACATCCCCTGGAGAAAGCTCTAGAGTTCTAGAGTAGACCTACCGAAAACTGTCCAGTTGTCGGTAGGTCTACTCCAGAACTTTCTCCAGGGGACGTTCTCCTCTATGGACTTCAAGGACCTGGAACTCTGGAGATATTCCCAGTATGAAGGTAGAACTCTGATTATTAATAAAGAATAAAATGGTTCTGTGGAGGTTTTATTCAGAACTAAAGCTACTTAAATGTTGTTGAACCAAACATCCAGACTTTTTATCTCGTCTGGTAGAAACAGTGAAAATGTTGCAGGTTTGTGTCCAGAAACCTTCGTGATTCCGTTGTATCTCAGCGGATCTTCTTCTTCTTGACGTCTCGGCCCAGAGCGAGCTTCATCAGTGGCGACTCTGGTCTTGGTGAACTTCCGTCTCCTTTGGTCTTAAAGAAGAAGGATTCATTGAGTCTCATCTGGACGGCTCGGACCTGGAAAAGATGAAGAGTTGACGAACAATAACAACACTGCAGTTAGCTTTGGTTCTAATTAACAAATCTAAGACCTCTGGATGGAGACCAAAATGACATCTTTACTTCTGCTTCATCCAAACTGTAACTGAGAGATCAGATCAGAGAATAAAAACAATGATTTATTGGTACTGGAGATTTCAATTCAATTCAATTCAATTTTATTTATATAGCGCCAATTACAGTCAAATTGTCTCGAGACGCTTTACAGAACCCATATGCCTGACCCCCAGAGCAAGCCAAAAGGCGACAGTGGCAAGGAAAACACCCTTTTAACAGGGAAAAAAAACCTCGAGCAGAACCCGGCTCTAATGTGGGGGGACCCATCTGCCTGCTGGCTGGGCGGGTTGAGAGGGACAGAAGAAGTAGAGAGGTAGAGATAGAGGGGTAGAGGTAGAGATAGAGGGATACAGATAGAGGGGTAGAGATAGAGAGGTGGGGGGGTGGGACACAAGGACCATAAAACACAGCCACACATCTGAAGCATCCAGCATCCAGCTCTGGGACCAGGGACACTCGGAGAAAGGACACAGAAAGAAACAGAGTGAATGTAATGCAATAATGGTATATATAGTAAATACATAGGTAGTTAGAGAAGGGCTCAGTGCATCCAGAGAGGTTCCCCAGCAGCCTAGGCCTATAGCAGCATAACTAGGGGCAGACTAAAGGGACGTCAAGAGGGGAAGTCAGTTGTGCAAATGAAAACACCAGCTCACCCCGTCAGGGTCACCCAGTCAGCCCTAACTATAAGCTTTGTCGAAAAGGAAGGTTTTAAGCCTGGTCTTAAAAATAGAGAGGGTGTCCGCCTCCCGAACCCAAACTGGGAGCTGGTTCCACAGGAGAGGTGCCTGATAACTGAAGGCTCTGCCTCCCATTCTACTTTTAGAGATTCTAGGAACAACAAGTAAGCCTGCAGTCTGAGAGCGAAGAGTTCTGCTAGGGTAATATGGTACTATCAGGTCTTTAAGATATGACGGAGATTGGTTGTTAAGAGCTTTATATGTCAGAAGAAGGATTTTGAATTCTATTCTAGATTTAACAGGGAGCCAATGAAGAGAAACCAATATAGGAGAAATATGATCTCTCTTGCTAACTCCCGTCAGTACTCTGGCTGCAGCGTTTTGGATCAGCTGTAGATGTTTCAGAGAGCTATTGGGACAACCTGATAATAAGGAATTACAGTAGTCAAGCCTAGAAGTAACAAATGCATGGACTGGTTTTTCTGCATCACTCTGAGACAGGATGTTCCTGATTTTCACAATATTTCTCAGGTGGAAAAAGGAAGTCCTACAGATTTGTTTTATGTGCGAGTTAAAGGACATGTCCTGGTCAAAGATAACACCGAGGTTCCTCACAGTAGTACTGGAGGCCAATGTAATGCCATCCAGAGTAACTATATGCTTTGAAAGCAATTCTCTAAGATGTTTGGGGCCAAATACAATGACTTCAGTCTTGTCTGAATTTAGTAGTAAGAAATTATAGGTCATCCAGGTCTTTATGTCCTTAAGACAATCTTGCAGTCTAGCTAGCTGATTAGTTTCATTTGGCTTCATAGATAAATACAATTGAGTGTCGTCAGCATAACAATGGAAATTAATACAGTGCTTCCTAATAATGTTGCCTAAGGGAAGCATGTATAATGTGAACAGTATTAGTCCTAAGACAGAACCCTGAGGAACTCCATGATTAACCCTAGTATGCTCAGAAGAGGTCATTGTTGACATGCACAAACTGGAACCTGTCTGATAAGTAGGATTTAAACCAGTCCAGTGCTGTCCCTTTAATGCCAATAGAATGTTCTAGTCGCTGTAATAAAAGTTTGTGGTCGATTGTATCGAATGCTGCACTAAGGTCCAATAAAATAAGTGTAGAGACCAGTCCATTATCTGACGCTATGAGAAAGGTCATTTAGTAACTTTCACCAGAGCTGTTTCTGTGCTATGATGCACTCTGAAGCCTGACTGAAACTCTTCAAACAGGCTATTCCTTTGTAAATGTTCATATAATTGATTTGCAACTGTTCTTTCCAGAATTTTAGAGAGAAATGGGAGGTTGGAAATTGGTCTATAGTTGGCTAAAACATCTGGATCTAGAGTGGGCTTTTAAGTAAAGGTTTGATTACAGCAACCCTTAAAAGCCTGTGGTACATAACCTGTTACTAGAGAGAGATTAATCAGATCTAACATTGAGGAATTAATTAAAGGTAAAGCCTCCTTGAACAGTCTAGTTGGGATAGGATCTAAAAGACATGTTGATGGTTTGGATGTAGAAACTATTGAAATGAGTTCAGAGAGATGTATGGGGGTGAAAAATTCTAAATATCCATCTGGTCTTACAGCCAATTCTAAAGTATCTGTACTCGATGATACATCTGTGACATTTGCAGGAAGGGCCAGATTAATTTTTTCTCTAATCGTAATAATTTTATTTGTAAAGAAGCTCATGAAGTTGTTACTGCTCAAAGCTAAAGGAATACAAGTTTCAACAGAGCTCTGACTCTTTGTCAGCCTGGCTACAGTGCTGAAGAGAAACCTGGGGTTGTTCTTGTTTTCCTCTATTAAAGATGAATTAATATGTTGTCCCCTGGCATTACCAAGGAGCTTTATTATAAATTACTAGGACTATTATACCAAGGCTACCATAAACTTCTTCTAAATTAGTGGGAGTACCACTTCCCTTTCCAGCATTCGGGACGCCTGCTTTAAAGGTCTGCAGCTGGGAATTCCTACCAAGGAGGCAGGGTCCTCTCTCAGCAATAGAACTTTCTTTTTTACAGGTTGCAACACCTACTCAAGTTTGTACGCAGTGAGGGCTTGGCCAGCATTATTAACAATATAATCCACTTCTGTGGGGGTAAAATTATAATATTTCCCTTCCATTATATCAGTAAGTGGTGCTGGACTAAATAGAGAGGGTATTATTTCCTTAAATTTAGTCACCGAATTGTCAGACAGACATCTACTGTAATGATATTTATTCTTAACTCCTATACAATCTATTGTTGTAAATTGAAATGTTATCATAAAATGGTCAGAAAGAAGAGGGTTCCGGGGAAATACTGTTAACTGTTTGATTTCTATGCCATAAGTCAGAACGAGGTCAAGGGTATGATTAAAACTATGAGTTGGTTTATTTACATGTTGAGAAAACCCAATTGAGTCTAATATTGAATTAAAAGCAGTCGTAAGGCTGTCACTGTCCACGTCAACATGAATGTTGAAGTCACCCACAATAATGACTTTATCTGAGCTGAGCACTAAATCAGATAAAAAGTCTGAGAATTGAGATAAAAACTCAGAGTAAGGAGCAGGAGGACGATATACAACAACAAATGTATGAGATGTTGGAAATGATCCAAGAACTTGAAGCTGCACATCCTTCAGTCAACGGTGAACCAGAAAGTTCCATCCTCATTAGAAAATTTTACATTTTCAAGGGCTGATAATTCTTCAATAATGATATTTTGAACAATTTTGAGTAGTTTTGGACAATTTAAAGTCACCTTTGTCATGATTTTGAACATTTCTGAGTAATTTTTGGACTAATTTTGAGTCATTTTAGACATTTTCTGTTGCCACAGCACCACCTTTGATTAAACATTTCCCGCCTTTTTCCATTTTAAAGGGCAAAAATGTTGTCATTATTGTCATTTTGGACATATTTGAATTACTGTAGACCATCTTTATCTCATTTTGAACAAATTTTCAGCGATTCTGAAAAAGTTTCAAATAATTTCAAGCAAGATTGAAGTCATCTCTGGAGAAATGTGGACCAAAGACTGTATTTTAGTAGAACTATGGAGCCATCCATAGATATACACTTACAGGAACTTTATGGAGACACTAGACCAGCCTGGGTTGGAGATTTAGCAGTTTTTTTTTGTTTTTTTTTTTTTAACCATTTTCAAGGATCAGTATTTATTTATTATTGTCAATTTTGACAATTTTGAGTCATTCTGGTCAAAGTTTGAGGAATTTTGAAAAATTCTGGACAATTGTGTCACTTTTTGACTAATTTAGGAGAATTTTGGTCTTTTGCTGATTATTGTGAGTCATTTTGAACAATGACTAAATATTTTGGAATCACTGGAACCAAATTTGGAGTGTTTTAGGGCAATTTTGAGTCATTTTATACAACAGTAAGTTTTAAGTTAAAAATTGGACGAATTTTTTTTTAGTCATTTTAGGCAAATATGAGACGTTTTAGGACCTAGAACTGGAACCTTGTCTGGTCAAACTTTAACCCATCAGATTCTACTGATGGTAGAGCCTCAACAGTTGGAGAAATTGTATTTTAAGTAGGAAATCCTGTGTGACTGAACTATTTTCTATGACTCTTTTAAGTAATACTGATGGAGCGATGTGAAAGCAGCATTTTACTGCCAGAGCCGGTTTTAGAACATTAGAAGCGCTGACAGGTGAAGTGAATAACGCTGATTATCTCTACAGGTTCCTGTCAGCAGGTGAAATCCATCATCCAGCAGGAAACAAATCCACTTTCAGGTTTTCTTTCTCTTGTTTTTGATTTTTGCTGAGATGTTGGATCATTTTATTGAAATGCGGAAATTCAGATGGAAGAATCTCTGCCGATAAGGTTGGAAATCTCTGGTATCTGTTTCTGTTGTATTTTAAAGGTTTTTATGTTACTGAGTGGAGGAAAATCTGCTTCTTACTAAAGTTGTCAGGTGAATGTAGGGGAGTAGAAATCTTTACTTGTATTTAGACCTGAAAAATGTTCTATTTTCAACCCTCAAAAACACTGAGAAGCCATTTTAAAGGTTCAGACTCTCCAGAAATAAAACTCCAACGGCCATGAAATGTGGTGAGAACAGACAGAATAATTAAATCAGATCAGAATGATTGAATGGATCCAGCAGAGGACAAAAGTTTAATTATTGGACCTTTAAAACCAGATTTCAACATTGTCCAAAATGACGATTGTGAATAATTATTGGTCCTTGAAAATGGAAAATAAGTCAAAATTAAACAATTGTGGTCTAGTGTCTCCATAGAGTTCCTGTCAGTGTTTATCTATGGATGGATCCATGTTTCTACAAAAATCCAGTCTTTGATCCACATTTCTCCAACTGTTGAGGCTCTATTCATCAGTAGAATCTGATGTGTTAAAGTTGGACCAGACAGGGTTCCAGTTCCAGATCCTAAAATGTCTCATAATTGCCTAAAGTGACTAAAAAAATTCCAAAATTTGACCAATTTTAACTTAAAACTTAAAGTTGCCCAAAATGTCTCATAATTGTCCTCAATGACATGAAACATTCCTTGAATTGATTAAAATGAGTCCACAAATGGCACAAAATTGTCCCAAACAACCCCAAATTCTTCAAAATTACTCCAAATGTGTTCAAAATAACGATAAAAAAGAGTCTTGGCCACTAAATACAGAAAAAAGAACAAAACTTTCAATCCAGGCTGGTATAGTGTCTCCATAAAGTTCCTGTAGAGTCTAATTGACATTTCAAAAACAAGGTTCTTGTTCCAGGTCCCAGAACATCTTGTAATTGTCCTAAATGTCTCCAGAAATGACAAGAAAATTAGTCCAAAAATCATCCAAACACACATAATTGCTTAAAATTCCTGATAATTTCCCCAAAATTACTCAAATTTTGTCTGAAATTACTCAAAATTGGTGTTCATGGAAGTCTAGATGTTCATGGAAGTCTAGATGTTCATAGAGGTCTAGATGTTCATGGAAGTCTAGATGTTCATGGAAGTCTAGATTTTCATGGAAGTCTAGATGTTCATAGAGGTCTAGATGTTCATGGAAGTCTAGATCTTCATGGAGGTCTAGATGTTCATGGAAGTCTAGATCTTCATGGAGGTCTAGATGTTCATAGAGGTCTAGATGTTGGTGTTAGATGCTTCGTGTTGTCTTCATGTGGACATTTAACAGTGTCTGAAGTTCCATTGACCTTTAAATAAAGCTGGATGAGTGGTTCTGGTGGTGTCACCTGGTTTAGGTCCAGTTTGCGTCCTGGTGGTTCGCTGTCTTCGCTGGACGACGTCGTATCGATGGATCTAAACTGCAGTCTGGAGGCTGTCTGACTTCGACCTGAACACTTCTTCTTCAGTCCTACGTCTTTCTGTTGTGATGAACCGGGCAGAAGAACATCTCGGTCACCTTCTCCAGGTGTTTTCTGCTCTTCTTCTTCTTCTTTGATCTCAACCACCGACAAACAGCTGTCCAGGTGTTTCCTCTTGGGGAGGCTCAGGTCCAGAGGCTTCAGGTCAGTTGCTGGAACGTTCTGGCAGAATCTGAGGTAAGAAGAGAGTTCGGTGGTGAAGAAGTTTTCCGTCTGAGTCGAGGTGTTTGTTGTGGATGGAAGCTTTGAAGAGCAGAAGTTCTCCTTTGATTGCTCCACCACTAGAACCGGATCGTCCAGGAACGGGTTCACCGCCTTCAGCTTCACTGGTTTCTTCTCAGTAAGGTTTGATTTTAGTTCATTTACCTCCGTCTTTAGTTTCCAGATGTCCTGCTGAAGATCTCGAGAACTTGACGAGATGTGTTGCTGTTTCAGATCTGCAGGAGACAAAGTTTCTCTGCTGCAGGTTTCCTCAGGCGACGTTCTGAAGGTCTTCTGGGTGATGAACAGATCCTGACTGTTGATGTCGTCGCTGTTGCTCTGAGACTCGTCCTGAAGACTCTCTCTGGTGTCTCTGGGCGTCGAGGAGACGAGTTTGGGGCATGAGGCTCGGATGTATTTTGGTGATAAATCAAACAGAACTTTCTTCTTTCTTTTGGTTTTCTTCTCAGAGTTTTGATCTGACGCTTCAGGTTTCTCATCGACCTCCAAACGGAATTTCTTCTTCTTCTTCTTCTTTTTCTCTTTCTTATTTTCTTTCCCATCCTCCAGAGAATCTTTGGATTTTTTCTTTTTCTTCTGGACGCTCGCATTGTTTTTTATTGTTCTGTTTTTTTGTTTTTTCTCCCTTTTGGGGTCTTTTTTTCTTTTTCTTTTCTCCTCTGAAATCCACGACTCCAAAAAGAAGTCCAAGTCCTCGAAGTCACTCATGAGTCTGAAAAAGAGAAGAAAGTTCATTATTAGTCCAATATTTTACTATTAAAAAAAACATTTCTCCATCCACTAACTACAGCTGCAATAATTCATCGATTAGTTATCGATTAAATTAATCAGCAACTATTTAGACGAGCAGTTAATTGGTTTCAGTATTTTTATTGTTGCAAAGAAAGTGTCACCAACCTGGATATTAATGCACAAATGTACTAAAATCCAATATATCAACATATAAAAGTATCAAAAACATGGATGATATTGTAGAAAGATGTTAGAAACCTGGATAATAATCAGCAAATGCATTAAAAGCCTAAATATTGATGTGTAAAAGTGTCCAAAAAATTTGTGTTATGACACAAAAGTGTCAAAAACCTGGTTATTAATGCACAAATGTACTAAAATCCGACATATCAATGTATACAAGTATCAAAAACATGGATGTTGTTGTAGAAAAGTGTTACAAACCTGGACAATAACACACAAAAGTGCCCAAAAAAAATCAAAAACCTGGATATAAACATCCACGAGTATCAAAACCATGCATTTTAAAGTAGAACAGTGTCATAAACCTGGATATTAATGCACAAGAGTGTGAAAAACCTCAATACCAAAATCTGACATTAATGTATAAAAGCATCAAAAACATGGATATTATTGCAGATAATTGTCAAAAACCTTGATAATAACGTACAAAAGTGTCCAAAAAGTGTCATAAACCTGGATATTAATGCAGAAGAATGTTACCAAACTGGATATAAACACCCACAAGTATCAAAAAAAAGGATATTAAAGTAGGAAAGTATCACAAACTTGGATATTAAGGAACAAAAGTGTGGACAAACTCAATAATAATGCACAAATGTAGTTAAACCCTAAATATTGATAGATAAAAGTGCCCAAACAATGAATATTATTACATTATTAAAGTGTAAGTAACATGGATATTAATACACAAATGAAAACTAATCCGACATATTTATGTATGAAAGTGTCAAAAACATGAATATTAAAGTAGAATGGTGTCACAAGCTTGGATATTAATCCACAAATGTATTGAAATCCTAAATATTGATGGATAAAAATATCAAAAACATGGATACTGATGTACAAAAGTGTCAGAAACATGGAAATTAAGACTATCAGCAGCTTCGTACAACTTTCCTGTATTTCCATGTAATCTGGTTCTTCCTGCTCAGAACGAGATTCATCTGCTAGCAGTAAAGACATTAAGTCTGATTTAACAGAAATCTGCTTTTTTCTGTTATTTTCTCACCATCCGATGAGCAAAACCGTCAATTCAATGAAATCTCAGTTAGAAAGCTGGTCATAAAGACACTTTTAAAGACTCTAAACTCATTTTAACACATAAACAGCTCCATGCTTCATCAGGATTTAAGACATTTAATGCTCTTCAAGTTTAATTCACTGAGTTCTTTATGGATTTTAGCTTTAATGTTAAAGATTAATAACCAAACAGAGACTTGTTAGGTTGAAGACATTACTTCTGACTTCAAATCTTTAACAAACCACAGCAGGAAACACAGTTTTACAAACTGATATTTTCAGGATGTTAAATTGAACAGGAAGCAGAGTAACTACCGTATGACTGAATAACGAGAATTTAAACTTATTTATGCTGTTCAAAGGTGGATTTTTACACGTTTTTCATCGTTTTTAACAGTTTTTCCGTCATTTTTCATCGTTTTTAACAGTTTTTTTCCACAGTTTTTTCAGTATAAAAACCGACCTGAAGGTTCGTTTCTGAGCTTTTCGCTGATTTTCTCTCCGGTTAAACTTTTCCTCAGACGGTTCGTTTCTCTGATATTAAGTCTGGAAGTTAAATTCAGTTTAAATATTCACTATTTCTGGACATTTGTTCATATTTTTACCTCAGAACCGAACAACCGAACTTCAAACAGACCGCTGCCGCCGCCCGGACCCACGGTGCGTTCAGGGACCGAAGAGTAAAGTAGGAAATCTGACACTATCTGAACTCACGGAAAATCAGAAAGATAAATATATATAATAAACAATTAAAAATAATAAAAAATATTTTTAATCATTTATAATTAATTAATTTATCTAATTATTATATTCATATTTGCGTCATTATAATATTTCATGATATAAATATAATAAAAATTAAAAAAATTATAAATAATAATTATTTATTTATGATCAATTAATATATATTAATTGATATAAAGATAAATGTATGTGATAAATTACTGTTATTATTATGATTATGATGATAATATAATAATAATAATAATAATAATAATAATAATAATAATAATAATAATAATAATAATAATAATAATAATAATAATAATAATAAATAAAGAGAAGCAAACAGTTTAGACAGAATAAGCTTTTCACAACAGATGCTAAGAAGTTTTACAGAGAACTTGGGAAAAGCCAAGTCCAAGTGAAAGAACCACCAACACTCGATAAGATGGAAGAGTTCTGGAGCAAAATCTGGGGAGATGAAAAGCACCACAATGAAACAGCTGAATGGATAAAAAAAGAGGAGGAAAGATGGAAAGACCAACAACAGCAAGAGTGGGGAGAGGTCGAGGAATCAGATGTAGCTTTGGCATTGAAAAAGGCAAGCAACTGGAAGTCACCTGGAGTGGATAGAGTACCAAACTTTTGGATTAAACATCTTGGGGTCATGCATGAAGATATTGCCAGAGAATATACAGAGATCATCAAAACGCCAGAGAAAAATCCTCAGTGGTTGACACAAGGCCTTACATACCTGATTCCGAAGAACAATGACACCAAGAATCCCAAGAATTACAGACCAATCACTTGTCTTCCAACAACGTATAAGATCCTTACCAGTATTATAACAGAAAGAATTTACACATTCCTTGAGGAAAACAACATGCTACCACCAGAACAAAAAGGATGTAAAAGAGGCAGTTATGGATGCAAAGATCAACTACTCATTAACAAAATGGTACTGGAAGACAGCAAGAAGAAGAAAAAGAACCTCAGCACAGCGTGGGTTGATTACAGGAAAGCGTTTGACAGTGTGCCTCACTCATGGATCCTCAAGGCTATGGAAATATACAGAATATCACCAATTGTGATCAGATTCATGCAGACAAGTGTGGGATTCTGGCAGACTACTATGAAGCTCACATACGAAGAAGGCTCAATCGACACCAGGCCAATTAATGTTAGAAGTGGTATCTTCCAAGGAGATTCGCTATCCCCACTACTGTTTTGCTTGTGTTTAGCACCACTCAGTACCACGCTGAACAGTACTGGGCATGGATACGAAATTCAGGGAAAGAAAATCACCTACCTCTTCTACATGGATGACCTCAAGACATTTGCCAAAAATGATAGCCAGCAAGAAGCTTTGCTACAAACTGTGAAAACATTTAGTGATGACATCCGGATGCAGTTTGAACTGGACAAATGTGCCAAGGCTACCTTCAAAGCAGGAAAATTGACCGCAACATCTGATTTACAGCTTGACAAAAATACCATCATAAAGGAACTCGACCAAGAAAATGCATACAAGTATCTTGGTGTCAATGAGGGAGATGAAATCCAGCATGCAAAGATGAAAGAGAAGATTAGAAAAGAGTACTACCGAAGAGTTAGACTCGTCATCAAGAGTGAACTAAATGCAGCAAACAAGATCAAAGCCATCAACACTTTAGCTGTTCCAGTAGTAACATACAGTTTCAACATCATTAACTGGAAGCTCACAGAAGTAAAGAGATTAGATACAAAGACAAGAAAGCTGCTTACAATGGAACGAATGCACCATCCGAAAGCTGATGTTGAGAGATTGTACCTACAAAGAAAGATTGGCGGAAGAGGACTTACTCAGCTTGAAATGTCATACAAAGTAACAACTATTGGACTGAATTCTTATCTGGAGAAAATTGAGGATGCATTATTAAAGCTGGTTTACCAACATGAAAGAAGTAAGAAACTCTACTCCATCACAAAAGAAGCTAGAAAGTTTGTGCAGGAGCTTGCACTACCAGAGGTTATAAAGAAAGATTGTGAATCAGTCACTAAGTTTGCGAAGAGAACCAAGCAAGAAGGAAAGAACCAGGCCTTGAAGAAGATGACAGAGAAATGGGAAGAAAAACCGATGCATGGTCAATACCCAAACAGAGTCAAGAAGCCAGATGTAGAACAAGACCAAACCCATCAATGGCTCAGAAGCTCGGGACTTAAGGCTGAAACAGAAGGAATGCTGATATCTGCACAAGACCAAAGTTTGGCTACAAGATCGTACCACCACAGAATCATTAAAGATGGAACAGATCCCAAATGTAGAATATGCAATGAGTATGAGGAAACCATTGACCATATTGTGTCAGGCTGCCCATTGCTAGCGAAGAAGGAATACATCCAAAGGCATGACAAGGCAGCAAGCTACATACACTGGAAGATTTGTAAGCACTACCACCTACAAGCAGCAGACAAATGGTATGAGCATGAACCACAAACAGTTACTGAAAACAACAATGTCACAGTGCTTTGGGACATGCCGGTACACACAGACAGGGAGATAACGGCCAACAGACCTGATATTATTGTTAAGAACAAAGATCAGAAGACATGCCTGATGATTGACATGACAGTCCCATCTGAAAGGAATATTAGCATCAAAGAAGTTGAGAAATTGTCAAAGTACAAAGATCTAGAAATTGAAGTTACAAGGATGTGGGGAATGAAGGGGACAACAATACCAGTCGTAATTGGAGCATTGGGCCTTATCAAGAAAGGACTGGAGAAGCGACTCCTGAAAATACCAGGAAAACCAACTACTGCAGAACTCCAGAAGATTGTTCTACTTGGAAGTGCCCATATAATTAGAAAAACGCTGTCCATTTCTTGAGCCCTGAAATCTCCCTAGGGTCATGGTTTGACTCCGGAATTTCAGTGAGAAACTACAAAGCTAAAAGAAGCAGATAACGATAATAATAATAATAATAATAATAATAATAATAATAATAATAATAATAATAATAATAATAATAATAATAATAATAATAATAATTAATTAATATGATTATATTTATAATATGATTATAATAAACTATTAAAATAATAACAGTAATAATAACTACTATTATTATTGTTATTATCATAGTTTTTGTTTATGATTAATTAATACAATTATATTGATATTTATAATAATAATAATACTTTATCATCCTTTACCTTGATATTTAAGAAATTTAGATAAATTTACATTGTAATATTTACATATAAATAAAAAATAAGTTAATTTAATTTTTAAAAATTATTTAAAAAGTATTAGCAAATTTATATAATCACTAATATTGTAGATTCTTAATCTTAATATTTAAATTTCTTTGTTCTTTATTTCTTTATTTTAATTTATGTCTGTTTATGTATGTAAATATCTGGTAAATGTACCTAAATGATTTTATGGGATCTTAATAATTAAATTAATCAGACATAGCATAAATAAGGGTGCGGTCATAACCTTAATATTTAAGTCAGATTTTTCTTTTATATTATAGAGTGTTTATATTTAAACTTGCTTGGTAAGTTAATCTTATTTCTCTACTGAACAGAACTTTTAATTGTTCTTTTTATTTGTCACCGTTGAGTTCATTCATAGTAACTTACAGATTTTAATTTGAATAATTCTTCTATTTTTGCATTTTAACGTTTGTCTCTAACTTTAATCAGCTTAATTTCTATGAAAACAAAACTTTAAATCTGTGTTGTTGTGTCTTTTTTTTTAATCTGAGGCCAATTTAAAGAGATTGAAGTCATTAATTTGTCCTGTCATTATAAAGTAAATCTACATTTTTAACCTCATGTTCAGATGAAGTCTGGTTTCCCTCACTGGATGCAGCTCAGAGGCTCAGTAATTCCTCCACTAGGTGTCGCTGTCGCTGCTAAAATTTCAGCTTCACTGTGATCATAAGGAGACAGAAATATAGATTTTATTTATTTGTATACATATATATGTATATATATATATATATGTGTGTGTGTGTATGTATTTTGTTATCAGTGACCCGTTTGCACCTGAATTCACCAAAATAAAGTAAAATTTCTGCCATTTTATGTTTATTCTAATAGTAAAATGAAAACACAGGAAAATGAGAAGAATAAAAACATTTTAAAAAACTAATTTATAGCCTTGTTCAAACGTAATAAGATCACATGAGAAGGAAATCTAGTCCATTTTGACACCAGAAATATTGATCTGTTTAATAAATTTGAATCAATATTAAATGTCAACATTTTTAGAATAATTTTTCCAAACAAACTTGATGTTTTTAGATTTATTATAAAGACTCGTTTTTATTCTGTCGTCACATTAATTTGACAAGAGTCCATCTGATTATTGATCTCCAGTAACTTTATCAATGATCAGAGTTCTACCTTCAGACTGGGAGTATTTCCAGGCTTCCATAGATGTGGGTCCAGACTTGTCACTTTTTAATGGACTTTGTTCATCACTTCTGAGTTCAAAAAAGCTTTTTAATAAGCTTAGATATTTAATAAAATACATGATGTATAATTTTAAATAAAAGAGTGTAGCGTAGCGTAGCGTAGCATAGCATAGTATAGTATAGTATAGTATAGTACTATATAATATAATATAGTGTAGTATAGTGCAATGTAGTACAATAAAGCATAGTATAACATAGTATAGTGTAGTATAGCAAAGTGTAATGTAGCATAGTACAGTGTTGTATAGTATACTATAGTATAGTATAAAATAGTGTAGTATAGTGTAGTGTAGTATAGTATAGCATAATGTAGTGTAGTATAGCATAGCGTAGTGTAGTGTATTATGATAAAATATTGTATATTATAGCATAGCATAGCATAGTATAACAGTATAGTATAGTGTAGTATAGTATAGTATAGTATAGTATAGTATAGTATAGTATAGTATAGTATAGTATAGTATAGTATAGTATAGTATAGTATAGTATAGTATAGTATAGTATAGTATAGTATAGTAGTTTATGTAGCTTGGAAAAAAAGTCTAGTAATTTATAAAAAAGCTCTTCGTAATGCCAGGACAACATATTATTCATCTTTAATAGAGGAAAACAAGAACAACCCCAGGTTTCTCTTCAGCACTGTAGCCAGGCTGACAAAGAGTCAGAGCTCTGTTGAAACTTGTATTCCTTTAGCTTTGAGCAGTAACAACTTCATGAGCTTCTTTACAAATAAAATTATTACGATTAGAGAAAAAATTAATCTGGCCCTTCCTGCAAATGTCACAGATGTATCATCGAGTACAGATACTTTAGAATTGGCTGTAAGACCAGATGGATATTTAGAATTTTTCACCCCCATACATCTCTCTGAACTCATTTCAATAGTTTCTACATCCAAACCATCAACATGTCTTTTAGATCCTATCCCAACTAGACTGTTCAAGGAGGCTTTACCTTTAATTAATTCCTCAATGTTAGATCTGATTAATCTCTCTCTAGTAACAGGTTATGTACCACAGGCTTTTAAGGTTGCTGTAATCAAACCTTTACTTAAAAAGCCCACTCTAGATCCAGATGTTTTAGCCAACTATAGACCAATTTCCAACCTCCCATTTCTCTCTAAAATTCTGGAAAGAACAGTTGCAAATCAATTATATGAACATTTACAAAGGAATAGCCTGTTTGAAGAGTTTCAGTCAGGCTTCAGAGTGCATCATAGCACAGAAACAGCTCTGGTGAAAGTTACTAATGACCTTCTCATAGCGTCAGATAATGGACTGGTCTCTATACTTATTTTATTGGACCTTAGTGCAGCATTCGATACAATCGACCACAAACTTTTATTACAGCGACTAGAACATTCTATTGGCATTAAAGGGACAGCACTGGACTGGTTTAAATCCTACTTATCAGACAGGTTCCAGTTTGTGCATGTCAACAATGACTCTTCTGAGCATACTAGGGTTAATCATGGAGTTCCTCAGGGTTCTGTCTTAGGACCAATACTGTTCACATTATACATGCTTCCCTTAGGCAACATTATTAGGAAGCACTGTATTAATTTCCATTGTTATGCTGACGACACTCAATTGTATTTATCTATGAAGCCAAATGAAACTAATCAGCTAGCTAGACTGCAAGATTGTCTTAAGGACATAAAGACCTGGATGACCTATAATTTCTTACTACTAAATTCAGACAAGACTGAAGTCATTGTATTTGGCCCCAAACATCTTAGAGAATTGCTTTCAAAGCATATAGTTACTCTGGATGGCATTACATTGGCCTCCAGTACTACTGTGAGGAACCTCGGTGTTATCTTTGACCAGGACATGTCCTTTAACTCGCACATAAAACAAATCTGTAGGACTTCCTTTTTCCACCTGAGAAATATTGTGAAAATCAGGAACATCCTGTCTCAGAGTGATGCAGAAAAACCAGTCCATGCATTTGTTACTTCTAGGCTTGACTACTGTAATTCCTTATTATCAGGTTGTCCCAATAGCTCTCTGAAACATCTACAGCTGATCCAAAACGCTGCAGCCAGAGTACTGACGGGAGTTAGCAAGAGAGATCATATTTCTCCTATATTGGTTTCTCTTCATTGGCTCCCTGTTAAATCTAGAATAGAATTCAAAATCCTTCTTCTGACATATAAAGCTCTTAACAACCAATCTCCATCATATCTTAAAGACCTGATAGTACCATATTACCCTAGCAGAACTCTTCGCTCTCAGACTGCAGGCTTACTTGTTGTTCCTAGAATCTCTAAAAGTAGAATGGGAGGCAGAGCCTTCAGTTATCAGGCACCTCTCCTGTGGAACCAGCTCCCAGTTTGGGTTCGGGAGGCGGACACCCTCTCTATTTTTAAGACCAGGCTTAAAACCTTCCTTTTCGACAAAGCTTATAGTTAGGGCTGACTGGGTGACCCTGACGGGGTGAGCTGGTGTTTTCATTTGCACAACTGACTTCCCCTCTTGACGTCCCTTTAGTTTGCCCCTAGTTATGCTGCTATAGGCCTAGGCTGCTGGGGAACCTCTCTGGATGCACTGAGCCCTTCTCTAACTACCTATGTATTTACTATATATACCATTATTGCATTACATTCACTCTGTTTCTTTCTGTGTCCTTTCTCCGAGTGTCCCTGGTCCCAGAGCTGGATGCTGGATGCTTCAGATGTGTGGCTGTGTTTTATGGTCCTTGTGTCCCACCCCCCCACCTCTCTATCTCTACCCCTCTATCTGTATCCCTCTATCTCTACCTCTACCCCTCTATCTCTACCTCTCTACTTCTTCTGTCCCTCTCAACCCGCCCGGCCAGCAGGCAGATTGTCCCCCCACATTAGAGCCGGGTTCTGCTCGAGGTTTTTTTCCCTGTTAAAAGGGTGTTTTCCTTGCCACTGTCGCCTTTTGGCTTGCTCTGGGGGTTCAGGCATATGGGTTCTGTAAAGCGTCTCGAGACAATTTGACTGTAATTGGCGCTATATAAATAAAATTGAATTGAAAAAAATTGAATTATAGTATAGTATAGTATAGTATAGTATAGTATAGTATAGTATAGTATAGTATAGTATAGTATAGTATAGTATAGTATAGTATAGTATAGTATAGTATAGTATAGTATAGTATAGTATGAAACAGTACAGTATAGTGTAGTATAGTGTAGTATAGTACAGTACAGCATAGTATAGTATAGTGTAGTACAGTATAGTGTAGTATAGCATACAATGTGGTAGAATTACTTACTGTTAAAATTAGTTATTTGAATACTTCATCTACTGCTGCTGTTCCCACAGAAATTAATTTTTTTCTGCATAACTTTGTTCTTTTACAAACATAAAGTGTTAAAAAGACAGATCTGGGTCTAAACTAATATTTTTTCATCCGTGTAAATACAACATTCTACTACATTCTACCCTTTTAGGAATCTGTTTCTAGAAGCAACATGTTGGTCTGTTCAGCCTCATGATTCAGTTTTTATTGTGTTCTGATGTTTCCTGCAGGATTAAAGGTCTTTTTCCAGCTCAGACGTACTGAAGGGAAGCAATCGATCAGTCAGTCTGAAAGTATAATATACAATGAATGGATATTAGTCTGAATATTACAGTCTGAATGTATTATACACGATAAATGGATATTACAGTCTGAGTCCACAAATATCACTGAGGTGTTGAATTATCAGACAGTTTCCATCCTCAGGTCTTCTTTATTCATTCCAGATGTTATATTCCTCCTGTCTGCTGACATTTATCTGTGAAATCTTATTGAAAACCCAAAAAATAAATAGTTCTGTAAAGTTTTCAGGCGTGTGAATCCATTTAAATGTTCAGTGCATCCAAAAATAAAAGCGATGAAATGTGTTGTGGACAGAGTTTGATCAGATCAGAATGATGAAGAACATCTCAGGGTTCTACTGAATGAATGTGTTCGATCTGCTTTAATAATCACCCAACAGGAGCATCAGTTCTGTTCTCTCTGTTTAAAAACTGTTCCTTTAAACTGACTGATAATTGGGTTTTAACGCCAGACTTAACATTTCTTTATTGGGATAATAACGATGTTGCTAATCTTCCAGTAGCTCTGAGATCATTTTCCAGGTCTGAGGAAATTAATAGAAATAGTTCAAAGATATGTTGATGTATTCTGACAGAAGAAAATAATCAATTCTGTTTTTGTTTGTTTTTTGCTAACAAGCTAACTCTGTTAAATTAATAATGTTATGCTATATTAGCTTGTTGTAGCACTAGATTTTATGTTAAACTAATAGTTTTATGTTATATTAGCTTACTGCATCACTGACTACCTAGCTAACTAGCTGATTTTGGGTTAAACTAATAACATTATGCTATATTAGCTTTCTGTAACACTAGCTACATCACTAACTAGTTGATGTTAAACTAGTAGTTTATGTTACATTAGCTTACTGCATCACTAACTAACTGACTTTAAGTTAAACTAATAATGTTATGCTATTTTAGCTGCTGTAGCACTAGCTAGCTAGCTGACTTTAGGACAAACTAATAATGTTATGCTATGCTAGCTGCTGTAGCACTAGCTAGCTAGATGACTTTAGGTTAAACTAATAATGATATGCTATACTAGCTGCAGTAGCACTAGCTACCTAGCTGACTTTAAGTAAAACTAGTAATGTTGTGCTATTTTAGCTTGCTGTAGCATTAGCAACATAGCTAACAAGCTCTAGCTAACTAGCAGACTTTAAGTTAAACTAACAATGTTATGCTATGCTAGCTTTCTGTAGCACTAGCTATCTAGCAGACTTTAGGTAAACTAATCCCATTATGCTGTCTTAGCTTGCTGTAGTACTAGCTACATGGCTAACTAGCTGATTTTATGTTAAATAGTTTTATGTTACATTAGCTTGCTGCATCACTAACTACCTAGCTAACCGGCTGGCTTTAAGCTAAACTAATAACAATATGCTATGTTAGCTTGCTGTGGCACTAGCTACATACCTAACTAGCTGACTTTATGTTAAAGTAACATTACGCTACTTTCGACTGCTGTTGCTATTGCTTCATAGCTAACTATTTGATGTCATGTTACACTAATAACATGGCATATTAGCTTGTTGTAGCACCAGCTGTTTTTATATTACATGATAGTTTTATGTTTTATTAGCTTACTGTATCTCTAACCACTGTGCTAACTAGCAGACTTTAGTTTAAACTAATAACATTATGCTATATTAGCTTGCTGAGGCACTAGCTACATAGCAAACTAGCTGACTTTATGTTAAAGTAACATTATGCTACTTTCGATTGCTGTTGTTCTTGCTTCATAGCTAATTAGCTGATGTCATGTTACACTAATAACATTATGGCATATTAGCTTGTTGTAGCACTAGCTGGTTAATTTTGTGCTATATTAGCTGCTGTAGCATTAGCTAGCTAGCTGACTCAGTGGTAAACTAACAATATAATGCTATATTAGCTTTCTGTAGCGCTAACTTGTCACTGATGTTAAACTAATAACATAATGCTCTATTAGACTTACATACCATTAGCCACCTAGCTAACCAGTTGACTCTAAGTTCAGCCAGTATGTTACATTAGCTTGCTGTAGCACTAGCTAGTTAGCTTGACTTCCTTACTAGTGTCAGCTAATCATCCATGCTAATTCAGGATTCAGTAAGATCACTTATATTAATGTTAAGTTCTAACTTCTGTCCCAGCAAGGGTAAATAAATTGGCAATAAACTTGTTTTTTAATATAAAAGTAATTACTGCATGTGTAAGCTAACATTTATGTTGCTAATTAAAGTCAGAACAACATCAGATTTTAGGAATAAAGTCAATATTGTACTAAATAAAACCATTGTCTGATTTAAAGGATGTCTGAGGTCAGATTACTTCAATGTTTAAGGGTTTTAAATTTAGTTTTATAAAAACAAAGCTGCACTCTGTCATGATTTAATCAGCCTGTGAACACTCACTTAAACCTTAGTATTTAAATATATTTATATATAAATGCATGAAAGAAATGATCAGTTTGACCGCTTGTGATGAGTTTTCTCTGTTAAAGCTCCATTACAGGAACCCTGTCGGTTTTAATGTTCTGGGAAAGTCGGGTCAGCGAAGGTCGGTCGGTGTCATAGAATGTATACAGTCTATGGTCGTGTTAACGGTCAACCTGCTGCTGAAGTCGTAAATCTGAAGCCCACAATGAACCAGGAGCAGCTTCAGAGGCGTTTCCACGGCGATCTGAATCCAGAAAGGTAAAAATACAACTTAAACTTTCAGATACTCTTTGATTCTTCAGCATTTCTGACGTAAAGCTGCATTAAATATTCAATTAAACTCTGTTAAACCTCAGATGAACTCTACTGATTATTAGATTCCAGCTGAAACTGCAGAGATGAAGGGAAGTGAAATAAGGAGCAACACAGGAAGCAGATAAAGGATGTTTTTCTTTAAATCTTGGGGGGAAAAAAAACACACTTTTAGATGCATCAAGTGAACAAACTCCACCAATATGCTTCTGATATCTGGATAAATTCACATTAAATCACGGGAGTCAAACTTGTTTTAGTCCAGGTTCCACATCCGGTCCAGTCTGATCGCCAGTGGACCGGACCTGTAAAACCACAGCAGAAGAACCTATGAATAACCACAACTCCTAATGGTTCCTTTGTTTTAGTGCAAAAAAAAAAGACAATTATCTTTTGACAAAATATCATGAACAACCTGAACCATAGAGGATTTACTGGAAGATCACAACCACAAAAGTCAGACAAAAAAAGGCAAAAAACTAGACAGAATATTACAAAAATGAGACAAACGACAAGAAATAAAACAAAATGATCCAAAAAAATTGACAAAAAAGTTACAAAAGGACCAAAAAATGGACACAAATGAGACAAAAAATGACAAAAGCGAGAAACAAAATGACCAAAAAACAGACAAACACAAGCGAGAAAACACTGCACAAAACAACAAATAAAGCAAAACACAAAATAACAAAAATAAGACACAAAACACAAGCGAGACAAAAAGGAAACACAAAACAACAAAAATGAGAAACAAAACGACAAAAACAAGACAAAATTTTACAAAAATAAGATAAAAAATGAGACAAACAGCATGAGACAAGACAAAAAAAGACACAAAAAATTAGACAAAACGTTACAAAATGATTTTAAAAAATGACAAACGACAAGTCAGACAAAAATAGACAGAAAACAACAAAAACAAGACAAAATGTTACAAAAATGAGACACAAAATGACAAAAGAACAATCTGGTATTTTACTTTCTGATCCAAACAACTTGTCATGGTCTAGAAATGATTTTAAATTTACAGTTTTATTAATTTACAATCTGCAGTTAATGTCTTCTCTGGAATTTTTACACTTTGAGGGCCGGATTAGACCCTCTGGAGGACCACTTCTGGCCCGCGGGCCTCATGTTGGACACTCCTGGTAATACACAAAGCAGTAAAAACCAACTAAAACATGTTCAGTTTTTACGTGTTGATGGTTGAAAGTTAAATAAAGCTCTCACATATTTACCGGAGTTTAGATCTGTTTCACTTTCAGGATCACTTTTCTACTCAATGATCACTAAAATACGACTTCCTGTCCGAGTATTTATGGTTTTAAGGGTTCATTCTACCCAAATATTACAGCTACTCAAATACTTAAAGTTTTAAGGTGTATTTCAACAAAAATAAAGTATTTTCTAAAGAACAAGTTTGAAAGTTTATATTCACTACCGTCTGTGTTTTATAAAACTAGCTCCTGTTTGGGGAGAATAAAACTGTCGCTTTGTTATCTTAACAAAAAAATAATAGTAAAGTAAAAATCTTTAGTTTCTCCATAAGGACCTCAAGCTGCAGTGTGTCCAGCAGCCAGCAGGGGGCGACGCTCTGGTTCTATAGAGTCTCAGAAAACGAGTCGACTTCTTTCTTTCTGTGTTACGTCACTGAACATTTTTCTGATTCGTTTTTGGTCTCATTCTCTAGTTTAAAGCCTCCGTCGGCTCAGTGAGGCATTTATTTAGTGAACTTTGGTCCCTTTGACAGGAAAATAGACGATAAAGTGTCAGAGCTTCTTCTAGAAACACACTGTGGTGAGAATTCATCCAGTCTTCTGTTCTGACTCAGCGTCCAGATATCTGGATAAATACACCCTAAATAAACAAAATCCCCTAAAAACACTGAAAAAGCACCAGAAAGATATATTAAATTTTTAAAAGTGGCTAACAGTAACCTCGAAAAGCTGTAAAAAATGTTAAAATAACGACAAATATCTGTAAAATGATCATGTCTATTAGATGTAAATACAGGAAAACTGTATTTGAAGGTATGATATGAAGGAACAAATGACTATTTAGTAAAAAACAACTCGATTTGGACATTATTTGTGTTTTTATTACAGTCAGTGTGTAAAATAATCAATTTTTTAATTATCTGTAATTTACCAAAACAAAAGAAAATAATTTCCCATTTTTCAGTCCTTAATGTAGATAATTTTACTGTCAGATATCAGCAAACATCTGTCAAATAATGATATTTTTTGCATTTAAATACCCAGAAAACAATGTAACTTTACAGTCAAATGTCGTATATGACCAAATGACCTTATCTGTAAAATTAATTAATAAAAAAACTTAAAACAGATATTTGATGTAGACATTATTTACTGCTTTTTAACAGTAAATTTGTAAAATATGTTATTTGACAATTCCTAGTAAAATGTGATTTATAAAGAATAAAAATCTTTAGTTTCTCTATAAGGACTTAAAGCTGCAGTGTGTCCAGCAGCCAGCAGGGGGCGACTCTGGTTCTATGGAATCAATGAGAAAACGAGTCGACTTCTTTCTTTCTGTGTTACGTCACTGAACATTTTTCTGATCAGTTTTTGGTCTCATTCTGTAGTTTAAAGCCTCCGTTGGCTCAGTGAGGCGTTTATTTAGTGAACTTTGGTCCCTTTGACAGGAAAATAGAACTTCTTCTAGAAACACACTGTGATGAGAATTCAGTCGATGGCCAAAGCTGAGGCTATTGTTCATATTTTCATGGATGATTGAGTTTTTCATCACACACCTTCTCCTGCATGGACTCGTGTGTTTTTTCTGTTCCGACTCGTCCTTGTTTTCTCCGGACTCGATGTTCTCGATCTTCTCTGAACATGTCGTCAGCTTCTAGAAAGGTCTAACCAGAAATAGAAGCTTCTTCTTTCCTTGTCTACAAACGTTCCTGATGTCCTGATTTCTGGACGTCGACACCAAATGCTGGTTTCTGTGTTTGCATGAATGAGTTCAGATGATTCCTTGGTGGTTTATTTCTAATTCTGTGTATTTATTTGCCGTCGTGCCTCCTTTAACCCAACATCTGTGTATTTCTTTGCCTCCTTTAACCTCCTCTAGCGTCTCCTCGCCCTCCTGCGACCTCGTCATGCCGGCAGCGTGAGCGAACAGGAGGTCGGAGGTCCGTCTGTAATAGAAGCAGGTCAGAGTCTCTGCAGGTCCGACGATCGCCGTAAATCATCCGGAGCTGGAATGGAAGCAGCTGATCGGTGGATGTGAACCGAAAAGACCAGAGGAGCTGCAAAAAATTAAAAACCTGCAGCAGAAAGAGGGAAGATGTGTAAAAAGAAGCTCAGAAACCAAAAACAGCAACCAGAAAAACTGTAAAGATGTTAAATAGAATAAAACAGAAGCATTTTATGGGGGACACTGTAATAATAACAATAATAATAATAAGAAGAATAATAATAATTTGATGTGGATGTTATTTACAGTTGTCCTTTTTTGTTGTAAATTAATAATAAATTTTAATTCATGTAATTTATTGTAATTTAACAAAACGGGGAAAATCTGTAAAATAAGTCAAAAATATTTTTTATTATTATTTATGTGTTTATATAAGTTTTCTTATAAAAATACAGCAAATATTTATAAAAACAAATATATACTACATGCAGATTTTTGCAGTGAACCTAATTTACGGTTTGGGCAAATGGTTTTGCTATTGACGTGTAAATTTTTTTGTAATTTAACAAAACAGAGATTTTTAAAAAATATTTTAACCTTTACCAAACCTTAATATGCCGATTTTTTTCTTTCAAATAATGACAAATATTTATAAAATAAGTCTATTATACAGTGGATTTAAATACAGTAAATTGTATACTTTAAAAGAATGAATAACTTCAGAAAAATGGAGATTTTTATGGTGGACATAATTTACGGTTTGGGTAAAAGTTTTTGCTATTAACAAGTAAATTAATAATACATTTTACTTTATTTAATATATTGTAATTTAACAAAATGGCAAAAATACACAAAATAAAAGCTATATATATATATATATATATATATATATATATATATATATATATATATATATAAATAACTATTGTTTATGTGTTTACATCATTTTCCTTTTAAATAAAAGAAAATATCTTTGATTTGTTTTGCCAATTTAAATACAGTAAAAAAATAAAATAATAATAATTTTCTGTGATTTTACTGATTATTATCAGGAGTTTAACAAAACGAGGGAAATTTCTAAAATAAAAAACTTTTCTTTATATATATAAATTACCTTTTCCAAAAGTTGAAATTCACAGTTTTTATTTCAAATAATGACAAACATTTATTTTTAAAAAATTACATAAAAAAACTGATTTTTATTGTGGATATAATTTACGGTTTGGGCTTTTTTTGCTATTAACATGTAAATTCAGTTTTCTAGGATTTTACTAAACAATATCTGTAATTTTAAAATATTTTATTGTTATTTATGCGTTATTTTTTTATTTACAGTTATTTTAAATTTTACATATTAGTGTCAGTATTTAAAGTTATACCTTTTTTCTGAATTTTTTTTTAAATTTACTAAAACATAGAAAATCTGTGAAATAACAATCAAATGTTCAAATACAGATTTTTTTTTGTCTAATAATTGCAAATATGTGTAAAACTGTAATTTTATTTATTTTTTATTGTCTAAGAACCAAACCCTGTCTTTACCCAGACTGAATGAATTACTGATTTATTTACAGTTTTAACCTGTTTGTTGTTATTTTTTTAATGAATAATTGCTATTTGAGCTGCCAGCTGCTGGTTCTGTGACACGAGCAGCTAAAACCTTCTGCTCTGCTGGATTTACGAGCGTTTCCCGTCTTTCCCTCTGGAGGTCTGAGCTGTTTGACATAACATCGTTCTCCTGTGATGCCGTCATGACTTTTATTTATTGTGGCTGAACGGCAGGAGGAGGAACCGCCGTCAATAAAACTGTCACATAAAGAGACACGAGCTCAGATCTTCACCTCCGGACACTTTTAGATGCCTCCTGGTTACCTAACGGGAGCTGAATGTGACCAGAACGAGACCTCCTCAGCAGGAGATGTTCGCTTTGACCCACATGTCTGGAGGATTATTCATCTGCTGGAAGAAAATGAAAACCTTCATCACAGCTACGAGTTCAGGGGAGCCACAGAATGCTCAAGAAAAACTTTAGGCTGCTTCTAAAAGGAGCAAAACTTCACAGCTGTAAGAAAACTACGATATATCCAATAATACCCACGCTCAGAGCTGAGAAATGGTGCTAAAAATGTTCAAAATGACTCCAAAAATGTTCAAAATGACTTAAAAAATGCTCAAAATGACTCAAATTTTTTTCAAAATAACTCAATTTTTTTTCAAAATGACAAAAAAATGTTCAAAATGACTCAAAAAAATGTTCAGAATGACCCAAAATTGTTCAAAATGGCTCAGAAATGTTCAAAATTACTCAAAGAATGTTCACAATGTTTACAAAATGTGCAAAAATGACAAAATCCAGTTCACAACAAGCAAAAATGGTACAGAAATTTGTCCAAAATTTGTTCATAGCCGACAAAAACCTGCACAAAATTATTCAAAAATGATCCAAAATGACAAGAAGAAAGTTCAAAATGACTTCAAACTGTCTAATATCCAGTCAGTGGTCCACCAGTCGCTGGGCAGGACATCAGGGTTGGGGTTCTGTCCACCAGGCAGAAGGCAGGAACGTCTAGAAGCTCCGCCCCCTGGTGGCCTAGACCAGCTCTGGAGGAACATCACTTCACTGGAGGAACCTGATGGAGGTGGAGCGATACTGGCAAGTTATAGTTGGACTCACCTCCATGAACAGCAAGAGATCTGGAACCAGAATCCTGGAGAGGGGTTGGACTCTCTCCAGGGTGTGGAGAAACTCAGGAACCCCCGGCTGAGCACCGCTTTGTTGGAGTTCTCCCTGGAGAACCAGAGGGTCGCCTCTCTGAAGGAAAACTCTGCTGTCTGTTCTTATGCACCAACAGCAGTTCAGAGTATTCTGCCTCTGGGAATCTCTGGGAGGTTCCTGGAAGTGGGACCGCCTGGAGACTCCATAGTTCTCCTGGAGGACTTCAACACTAATGTGGGCAATGATGGAGAAACCTGGAGGAGGTGATTGGGAGGAACGGCCTGATCTGAACCCGAGTGGTGTTTTTTTATTGGACTTCTGTTCTAGTCACAGACTGGTTAAAACAAACACCATGTTGGAGCATCAGGTTCTCATAAGTGTTTCTGGTACCAGAGCATCTTAGGCCAAAGGTCGATGATGGACTTCATGGTCGTATCATCAGACCTGCAGCTGAATGTCTTGGACACTCGGGTGAAGAGAGGATAGAGCTGTCAGCTGATCACCACCTGGTGGTGAGTTGGATCTGATGGCGGGGAAGGCTGCTGGACAGACCTGGTAAACCCAAATGTGTAGTGAGGGTGAACTGGGAACATCTGGTGGAGGATCCTGTCCATGGGGTTTTCAACTCCCACCTGCAGAAGAGTTTCTCCTGCATCCCGGGGAGGTTGGGGACGTGGAGTCTGAGTGGTCCATGTTCAAAGCCTCCATTGCAGAAGCAGATGTTAGGAGCTGTGGCCTGAAGGTCACTGGTGCCCGTCACGGCGGCAACACAAGAACCTGCTGGTGGACACCAGTGGTGAGGGAAGCCGTCAGGCTGAAGAAGGAGGCTTTTAGGACCTGGCTGGCTCGGGGGTCTCCTGAAGCAGCTGACAGGTACCGGTCGGCCAAAAGGGCTGCAGCTGCAGCAGTTGTAGAAGCTAAAACTCGGGTGTGGGAGGAGTTTAGGGAGGCTATGGAGAAGGACTTTTGGTTGGCCTCGAGGAAGTTCTGACAAACCGTTGGACGCCACAGGAAGGAGAGGCAGAGCTTTGCTCAGGCTGTGTACAGTCGGGGTGGAGAACTGTTGACCTGTGCTGGGGACATTGTTGGGCGGTGGAAAGAGTACTTCGAGGAACTCCTGAGCCTGGTAAACACGTCCTCTGTGGAGGAGGCAGAGCCTGAAGACTCGGGGAATCTTCATCCATCCATCCATCCATCCATCCATCCATCCATCCATCCATCCATCCATCCATCCATCCATCCATCATCCTCATCAGGGTAATGGGGCTGGAGTCTATCCCAGCTGACTCAGGGTGAAGACAGAGAACACCTGGACAGGTAACAGTCTATCACAGAGCTACACATAGAGACAAACAATCACACCTACGGATGATTTAGAATCATCAGTTAACCTCAGCATGTTTCTGGACTGTGGGAGGAAGCTGGAGAACCTGGAGAACCTGGAGAATCTGGAGACCTCTGACCAGCTGCTGAGATGATAAATATATATATTAATGTAGATGTTTTGGTTCAGTTGGGTTTAGGTGAGATGATAAACATCCTGGAGATGTGAGCAGAGTGACGACAGCAGCGACGTTTCCTCTGACGTCAGCTCCTCTCCCAGCTCTTCTTCTGGACATCCACCATTAAAACCAGTTCAATTCTTCAGGACAGCGTCTGCGTAACCGTGGCAACGGCCCGATGGTCAACCAGAGCCGTAAATCTGTCCCCATGTTGCCACCATTGTTGAGGAGCTAAAAACAGAAAGGTCACATCAGAAGTGGACGAATAGACGTGGAAATGAGAGAAAGGAGATGAAGGGAGGCGTGAAGGAGAGAAAATGTGGAGAAAAGCTTTGATCTGAAAACAAAAAACGCTTGGAAATGTGTGAAAGTACCTTCTAGCAACTGAAATACAACATTATCCACCTCATTTATTCTATATATATTTACATATATATAAAAAAATACATTTTTCTGTCATCTTTACCTTTGTTGATGTATTTGTATTCTTTGTTAATTTTATTACAGCTGTTATTATTTGCATTATTTTCTTTTATTATCATCATTTGTCTATTTTTATATATCTGTATATTTTTAAAACATTTTTCATCATTTTTAAAATTTATTTATAATCTTGATTGCTCGGGTTCGAATTAGAAATAATTTTTTTTAAAAATTAAAATAAAATCTAATTAAATCAAATTAAATTAAAATTAAATAGGATAAAATGAAATAAAATATAATGAAATAAGATACAATGAAATGAAGTGACATAAAATGCAATAAAATTAAATTAAATAAAATTAGAAGAAATAGACCAAAATGAACTAAAATAAAATAAGATCAAATAAAATAAAATAAACTGAAATAAAATATTATAAAAATGAAATGAAATAAAATAAGATAAAAATATGAGAAATATAATATAGAAAAACACAACAGAATATGAAAGAGTGACAGAATGTTTAAATACCATCAGAAGGTTCAGATAAGTTTCAGATGTAATGAATGACAATTAAAATGTGAAGTAATAAAATGAGAATAATAATAATATTATAATAATAAATAGTAATAAAGTGATGAATAAACACAGGATCCTCTTCATGTTGCTGGAGAGCAATATGTGCCTCCAGAGACGTTCGTCCTCAGTGACAGCGTGGCGTCCTTCTGTCCTTCTGTCCTTCTGTCCTTCTGTCCTTCTGTCCTTCTGTCCTTCTGTCCGGCCCATCAGTGGACGGAGCTTCTGGCTATAAAAGGAGGCTGGAGGGTCCTCACACATCAGAGCTGACCAGCAGCAGGACCAGCAGAACCAGGAGAACTAGAACCAGGAGAACCAGCAGGACCAGAACCAGCAGAACCAGAACTAGAAGAACCAGCAGAACTAGAACCAGAACCAGCAGAACCAGAACTAGAAGAACCAGCAGAACCAGAACCAGAACCAGGACCAGAACCAGCAGAACCAGAACTAGAAGAACCAGCAGAACCAGAACCAGAACCAGGACCAGGACCAGAGCGGCTTTCATGAAGCTACACTTTGATCAGTCGAAAGAGAAAACTTCCGCCCAGGTGAGTCGACATTCAGGTGGAAACCCGGTTAGAGTCAAAACAACTCCAATGAAATTAAGTTCAACCAACAAAATATATTAAGTTACAGGAATTAATTTTTCCTCAGCAGATAAAATTACTTTATTTATTTTTAACTTTTCCTCTTCAGATAAAATTCTTTTATTCATTTATGACATGACGCAAGTTTTTAAAGTTGTTCTGACTAATATTTCTGCGTTAAAAGTATTTTAGAAGTCTTAACTGTGGGCACAAGTTTTTAAGTTGAAATGAATTTAAAAAATGAAGTTGCTTCAGTGAGATTTTCCTGTGTGGTAATTGTCTTTTTTTATGCTTTAAAAACTTAATGATTGAAGAACAAACTTTTGTCAGATTAACTTTAAAAAAGTTTCATCTGTAGTTTTATCTGAGTTTAAATTAGACATAATATTTAGTTGACTTGTTTCTACTCTCAGATGCTTTGGATGAAAGCATTTCATAAATTAAACCGTAGAACTGGAACAGATGTAATTACATTTTAATCAGTAGCTTTCTGACTTTCTTACGTTCATGTTTTAAGAATTTACAAACAGCTGCGGCTCATAATTTTAATAGAAAAAGATTTTTTTGTTGTCTAATTCAAGCAATTTTTGAGTCTTTTTTAAAGCCTAAAAACTTGTGTTTGTGATTAATGTGCTAATGAGGCAAATAAATTAAATGAATACAAGTAAAACTAGTTGAAACAACTTCATTTCTATCAGTAACCAGTTTAACAACTTGTATTTATTCTAGAAAAACACTTGGAACAGTGCAAAAATACTTTCTGGCAACTTAAATATACAACATTATCCACCTGATTTATTCTTTTTTATGTATATATATATATATATATATATATATATATATATATATATATATATATATATATATATATATATATATATATATATATATATATATATATATATATATATATATACTTTTTTAAATTGTATTTTTCTACTTATTTATTTGTATTCTTTGTTCATTTTATTCCAGCTCTTAATGTTTTTTTGTTTTATTATGATCATTTATCTATTTTTACAAATTTACACATTTTTTAAAAAACATTTTTCATCATTTTTATTTTTAGTTATTTATTTGTCGTCTTTATGGCTAGTGTTAGAAATAAAATGAAATAAAATACAATGAAATAAAATGAAATAAAAATTAAATAAGATAAGATGAGATGAAATAAAATAAGATAAAATAAAATGATTTGAAATAAAATTAAATAAGATACAATGAAATACAATGTAATAAAATGAAATAAAATAAAATAAGAAAATCATTAAATATTTAATTAAACTCAGTGAGGTTTGTTGGTTCAACATAATTTCATCAGAAGTTGTCTGAACTCTTTCTAATCATTCAATTGTAGATGATGTTTGTAAAATGTTAAATGGAAGAAAATTGGACTCTTAAGATGTTTATTTTCATTTTTCCAGGTCAGCATGCGACCCGTGGACTATAAAATCCTGCTAGTGTCGCTGTGCGTCCTGAACCTCTCTGTTCCCGCTGGAGGCCGACCTCTGAGGTGAAGCTTCAGCTCCTTCTTCAGCTCCAGCAGCAGATCTGTAGGTCAGGAGGTCAGAGGGCTAACGCTGCTGTTGTTTATCTGCCCACAGGAAGAGAACCGTGAGCGAAGTCCAGCTGATGCACGACCTGGGAGAACACCAGCAGGTCCAGGAGCGCCGGGAGTGGCTCCAGATGAGCCTCCGAGGGATCCACACGGCGGCGGCGCTTCAGGACGGCAGCGGCGAGGCGGCGGGTCGGAGGAGGAGGAGGCTCCGTCCTGAAGATCTGCCCGAGCTGAGTGACCTGACGTCAGAGGAGATCCAACAAGCCGTGAACTTCCTGGAGAAGCTCCTGAAGGTCAAGCAGTCGTGATCCAGCTCCACAGCAGCAACATTTCCAAGAGCAGAGTTTATTTTGTACTGAATTTTAGGCAACTTTCTATTTTTCTACCTGTAGATTTCTGTTTCATCTTTTATTAGTGTATTTTTATTTTATTTTATTTTATTTTATTTATGAAGTTGATATTTATGAAAAATATGAGGCAGAGCTTCCCTCCACTGCACTTTTTTTAACAGGTGGTGTCAGAAACCACTTCCTGAGCTACTTACCTCCAACCTGAAGGAGATGAAAAATGGACCAACTATTTTTTTTGTTGTTGTTGTTGTTCTATTTTTATTTGACAAAGCCCTTATAATGGGCTACAATTTAAAACTAGTTTAGATGTATTTGCCTAATTTATTGTTGATATTATGGGTATTTTAACTGGATTTTTTATTGTAAAATGCCTGAATGAACGTCTAAATTTAATAATATTGTCTGCACAACGTAGAGATAAATTATAGAATATATATATATATATATATATATATATATATATATATATATATATATATATATATATATATATATATATATATATATATAACCTCTTAAGATCAATAAACCAATAAACAAACCAATAAACAAAACAATTGGATAAAATCTAATGTGTGACTGTTATGTTTGTTGAATTTTTTATATTATATGTATATTGTATTTATGTTGGCATAATTATTATTGTTGTTATTGTTCAAATTTTTTTTGCATTATTATTATTTTTGTTGTTGCCATTATTATGAACAATAAGCTCTTTTTGAAAAAATAAATGAGATCCTGGGAGGGAAAGTAGAACTATAGCCTATAAAATATGGGCTAAATGTGCAAATATGCCTAAAATGAATGAAATAAAGTAATATTCTTTTGACAATGATGTTTTTATGGGTTATTGTGCATTTAGAGGCATCCAGCAGCTCTTTAAACGCGTGTTGTTGAGTGGAACACGTGGTTTTCCACTCACAAACACGTTTAAAGTGCTGCTGGACTAATATCTCGTGTTCTCTCGCGATATTTCCCCGCGAGAACTCCCCGTACCAAAACATTAGCTTCCTCACGCGGCTAGTTCGGCTAAAAAACGTGGATTTTCTACAGAAACTCTTCGTCTGTCGCTCGTCCGCTTCCCGGGATGACGGCACAGCGGACAGATTCACCGCCACAAGTCGGAATGTAACGCGAGGAGGTAAAGAAAAGTTGTTTTAAAGTGTTGTTTGTGGCGCTAGCCGGCGAGCTAACGATAGCATCACTGAGAACTGCCGTTGAGGCGTTAGCTTAGCGGTTAGCGGCTAATTTAACGGGCTGAACCAAAAAGTCTAAAATCCTCTTAGCTTCTTTGAAGTCTTAGTAAAACATCCAACGACTTGTGGCTTCTTAAATACGTGCTGCGTTCACGTACGATCCCAGTTCAGTACAAACTCCAGTTTGGTTAAACAGGAAACTGACAGCTGCAGAATTATTGGGATTTGATGTGAGTCGAAGCTGAATCAGAGAGTTTTACTGTTTAACTGACAAGAAAATACTCAGAGCTGTGAGACTAACTCCAACCTAAACACCTCCACACGTTGTGGCTGTACTTTGTTTAGCATACAGTGAATATTCTGAACTTGTAACTGTTCAATCTTATTTTTTTGTACATAAACTAGAACATATGCTACATAGGTGTTTTTATATTTACATAAAATCTGTGCAGTATAAATACTTCTGTCAACATTTCCACTCCTTAAAGAATCTGTGCAGCACCCCTGACATGTGCAGTGTTATTCCTGTCATTACTACTCATGTATATCTCGGTTTATTTAGGTTGTTTTGCACTAATTTTCTAAATGTTTGCTCCATCTCTGCTGCTGAAGCTGTAAATGTCCCGCTGTGGGATTCATGAAGGACCGTCTTATCATTAATTCACCTTCTGTTTATTTTTCTTGGTATTTAGTTCAGAGTTTACATTCGATTTTGTCTTTTAGACTCTATTCCATGGCATCCACTTAGACTCTTTGGATTTTGTACTTTCTAATCTTTTTTTTAACTATTATTTCTATTTAATCACTAATCTCTCTGTAGTGTGTTTATTTCACTAACCTTTATTTATTGAACAGTTTCCTCTGGGATGAATAAAGTTGATCTGATCTTAAGAAGAAGGTTTTAAAAAGTGTTAAATTTATTCTCTTTGCTCCATTTTTCCAGTTCTGTGGCTCAGTTTAAGTAAAAACTTCTAATGAGGAGCTCAGGCTAAGATGAACCAGATTTAGATTTAGATTTTAGTTTAACAGGAAATGTTTCGTAGTCGTGGAAAAAACACGGAGAGGCTTCAGTTTGTATTTTTATTTATTTTTAGCCTGTGATTGGGCTCAGTGATCTGCAGTAATAAGATGTTATTAAAATTGTAGGAAATTAGAAATCAGTAATAATAGAAAATAAATAGAAAAAAGAAATAATTTCATAAAAGTGTATATATATTGTATGTATATAATTCATATTTTTTAAAATCAGATTTATTTCTCGTTTTTTACAGTGAACATCAGTTGAACTGACTGAGGAATATTTTATTTATTATTTTGCATTACAGAACTCAATTTTCTCTGAACTCAAAAAGATTCATGCAAACTGTTGTTTGGTCTTTTTGTTTTTTGAGCTCAACATTATTATTATTTTTTAGCATAAATTTAACTTTAATTTGCACGGAGAGAGATTTATCTTGTTCTAAATCTGATTTTTATTTTATTTTATAAATCCACTAATTTATAGTCAGAAATAACTGATTTTATGCATGTGTGTTTATATTTTTGAAATAGGTCATAATTAAAAACACTTTTAATTGTAGGTTGAAAAAATTAATAAAAGCATAATTTAATTAAAAGTTTTCTTAACTGAAAAGTTTTTTTTAAAGCCCAATTTTTATTTTTGTGGGTGACTTTACACAGCATTAATGTTATCTAATTGTATTCTAAATATTTTTATTATTTTGGAAAAATTTATACACACACACACACACACACACACACACACACACACACACACACACACACACACACACACACACACACACATTTTAATCAAAGGTATTTCTAATTACTATATATATTAGTAATTATATTAGTAATTATATTACTAATATATATATACACACACACACACACACACACACATATATATAAAAACAAGTTGTAATTAAAAATACCTTTGATTGAAAATCATTGAAAACTGTTTTGTTGATTATTTTTTAGCATAAATTTAACTTTAATTTGCAGAGTGAGTTTTAGATTGTCATGTTCTAAATAGTGACTTAGGAATTTTTTTATTTTAATTTTTTGTAGTGTAGTTCAGTCATTTTATGCATGAGTGTAAATATATTTGAACTAAGTTGTAATATAAAAATACCTTTAATAGAAACCAAACATTATTTTTCTGGGTGACTTTGTACAACTTTCATTTTATCTAATTTTAATCTAAATATTTTTGTCCTTTAGAAAAAATCTACCACCCTAATTTTTGTATATTGTGTTGATTTATTTTTTCTTCTTCTTTTGCATTTGTTGAGGCTAAATTGACTTTAATTTTATGTAATTTTATTCTCAATATATATTTATTTTTAAATCTCCTACAGTAATTTTTGCATATTGTGTTGATTTATTTTTTCTCGTTTGTCTCTTTTATTTGCTTTTGCACATTTGCACCACTTTAATTTGTCAGAGTCCTCTCTAACCTTGTTCTAAACCTTATTTTAATCATATTTTATTATTTTTATTGTGTTTAGTCCTCTCTAGCGTCGTTCTAAATCTTATCTTAATCCTATTTTATTCTTTTCTGGCTGTATATTCGGTAGAGAGGTAGTTTTCCAGTGCAAGAGGATCTTCTTACCTCGGCTCTTCCTCTCTCCAGCTGCATTCATTGATAATAAACCTCAGAGGCCTCCTTTCCAAGTTGTCCCTGAACGCACCACCGTTCTCGTTCAGTGATTTAGTGTCTTTTTATTGTTAACTTTGCCTCTTTTAGCGGTGATTTTGTGTCTTTTGTGTGTTTTTGTGTTGATTTTGTGTCTTTCTTTCGGTGATTTTGTGTTTTTGTGTTGATTTTGTGTCTTTCTTTGGTGATTTTGCGTCTTTTAGTGGTGATTTTGTGTCTTTTAGTGTCGATTTTGTGTCTTTCTTTGGTGATTTTGTGTCTTTTGTGTGTTTTTGTGTTGATTTTGTGTCTTTCTTTCGGTGATTTTGTGTGTTTTTGTGTTGATTTTGTGTCTTTGGTGATTTTGCGTCTTTTAGTGGTGATTTTGTGTCTTTTAGTGTCGATTTTGTGTCTTTTAGTGTCGATTTTGTGTCTTTCTTTGGTGATACTGTGTTTGTTTTTGTGTTGATTTTGTGTCTTTCTGTGGTGATTTTACGGCTTTTAGTGGTGATTTTATGTCTTTTGTGGTAATTTTAGGTCTTTTTGTAGTGATTTTAGGTCTTTTTTGGTGTGTTTTTTGTCTCGTTGTGGTGATTTTGTGTCTTTTAGTGGTGATTTTATGTCTTTTGTGTCTTTTTGTGGCGATTTTGTATCTTTCAGTGTCAATTTTGTGTCTTTTTGTGGTGATTTTGTGTGATTTTGTGTTGATTTAGTGTCTGTTGATTTTGTGTCTTTTTGTGATGATTTTGCATCTTTTAGTGGTGATTTTGTGTCTTTTTGTGGTGATTTTGTGTCTTTTGTGTGTGTTTGTGTTGATTTTGTGTCTTTCTTATGTGATTTTTTTGTCTTTTTGTGGTGATTTTGCGTCTTTTAGTGGTGATTTTATGTCTTTTGTGGTAATTATAGGTCTTTTTGTAGTGATTTTATGTCTTTTTGGTGATTTTTTTTGTGGTGATTTTGTCTCTTTTTGTAGTGATTTTCTGTCTTTTGTGGTAATTTCATGTCTTTTTGTGGTGATTTTGTGTCTTTCTTTGGTGATTTTGTGTCTTTTTGTGGTGATTTTGCGTCTTTTAGTGGTGATTTTATGTCTTTTGTGGTAATTATAGGTCTTTTTGTAGTGATTTTATGTCTTTGGTGTTTTTTTTCTTTTTGTTGTGATTTTGTCTCTTTTTGTAGTGATTTTCTGTCTGTTGTGGTAAATTCATGTCTTTTTGTAGTGATTTTGTGTCTTTTGTGTCTTTTTGTGTTGATTTAATGTCTTTCTTTGGTGATTTTGTGTGTTTTTGTGTTGATTTTGTTTGTTGATTCATTGATAATAAACCTCAGAGACCTACTTTCCGAGCCGTTCCTGAACGCAGCACCGCTATTCGGTGCAGCACGCGGCCGGTCGCAGTTTACGGTCCGTCCGGTGCGCGCGGAGCCCGTTTACCGGAGGTTTACCGGCGGTTTACCGGCAGGATGCAGCTCCGGAGGGATGCCGGGAGATGCTGAAGCAGCGCCGGGCTTCTGCTCCGCCGTCCTCCCGAACCTCCTCCCGAACCTCCTCCCGAACCTCCGGGACCTCCACAGCCTCCCCTGCTGCTTTGTCTTCCCGTGGCCCGCAGACAGCGACGGGTAGGTGACCGGAGAGGCTCCCGGTGCTCCGGTAGAGATGATAGAAAGATGGACACCGAGCAGAGTCTGGAAATCTACCGGAGTCTGAGGAAATGTGATGAAGAATGAGAAGAAAAACCTTCATAGTTTAATTATTTCTGAAAGAAAAGCATATTATTATTATTATTATTATTAAAGGACTAATCCTGTGCTTTATTTGAGCTACTGTGGGGAAATTCCTTCATATTTTTATTATTTCTGCTGGAAAACCACAATATTACTATTATTAAAGGGTTGATCTGGTGTTTAATGTGTAATAATAGAGGCTCTGAGGGAATATTTCCTTCATACTCTTATTATTGCTGAAAGAAAAGCATATTATTATTATTATTAAAGGACTAATCTGGTGTTTAGTGTGTAATTATAGAGGCTCTGAAGGAATATTTCCTTCATATTTTTATTATTTCTGCAGAGAAAATGTGAAATTCAAGTTATAAAAGGACTAATCCTGTGTTTTATTTGAGCTACTGTGGGAAAATTCCATCATATTTTTAGTATTTCTGCAGAAAATCAGGAAATATTATTGTAATAAAGGGCTAATCAGGTGTTTTATTATTTTTATGGTCATTTTTGTTTTTTGTGTAATGATTTTTCATATTTTTGTGATTTAGCTTCTTTTTATGATGATTTTGCATCTTGTAGTTATTTAGTGTCTTTTTATTGTTAATTTACCTGTTTTTGTAGTAATTTACCTCATTATAATTTTTCATCTTTTAGTGGTGATTTATTGTGTTTTTTTGGTCATTTACCTCATTTTATTATATTTTTCATCTTTTAGTGGTGATTTATTGTGTTTTTGTGGTAATATTTGTGACTCTGTGACACTTAAGTCCAAAATCTAACACAAATATCCCCAAATATGATGAATAATGTGGTGAAATTCCTTCATATTTTTATTATTTCTGCGGAGAACAGAGGATCTTATTAAAGGGTTAATTCAGTGTTTTATTATTTCTACATAGGGTTACTTTTTATTTTCTGAGTGATGATTTTGCATATTTTTGATGAGTTAGCTTCTTTTTATGATGATTATGTATCTTTTAGTGGTGATTGATTATGTTTTTGTGGTAATTTTCCTCATGTTGTTATAATTTTTCATCTTTTAGTGGTGATTTGGTGTGGTTTTTTTTACTAATATGCCATATTTTAGGATGATTTTGCGTCATTTTCTGGCGATATTTGAGACTGTGACTGAGTGAATATTTTCATCTCATTTTTTAATTATTTCTGCAGAAAAAATATGAAATTCAGATTATTAAAGGGCTAGTTTTGTATTTTATGCGATACAGACCTGATCAAAATCTTAAGACCAGTTGAAAAATAGCTAGAATTTACCTTTTGCACATTTGGATCTTAATGAGGTTTTAAGTAGAGCTACAATATGCAAAAGCAAGAAGGGGGAGTGAGACAAAAAGCACTTTGAAAAAGTAATTTATTGAAAACAACAAGTAAACTGAAATAGGCTGTTTATCAGCTGATCAAAAGTTTAAGACCACAGGCTATAAAAGCCCAAATCTGCTCACAATTCTCATCTTCTGTCAGGCATTCACACGGTCATGCCCTCCTGATGGCTAAAGCTAAGAAGCTTTCTCTTCTTGAACGTGGTCGGATCGTAGAGCTGCATAAGCAAGGCCTCTCACAGCGTGTCGTTGCTGCTGAGGTTGGACGCAGTAAGACAGTCATTCTAAATTTTTTGAAAGATCCTGAGCATTAAGGCTGCACAGTGGTGTAGTGGTTAGCACTTTCGCCTTGCAGCTAGAAGATCCCTGGTTCGCGTCCCGGCTTTCCCGGGATCTTTCTGCATGTTTCCATGTTCTCCCTGTGCATGCGTGGGTTTTCTCCGGGTACTCCGGCTTCCTCCCACAGTCCAAAAATATGCTGAGGTTAATTGATCATTCTAAATTGAACGTAGGTGTGAATGTGTGAGTGATTGTTTGTCTCTGTATGTAGCCCTGTGACAGACTGGTGACCTGTCTAGGGTGTCCCCTGCCTTCACCTGAGTCAGCTGGGATAGACTCCAGCCCCCCATGACCCTAGTGAGGATTAAGCGGTGTATAGATAATGGATGGATGGATCCTGAGCATTATGGAACAAAAAAGTCAAGTGGTAGACCCAAAAAAATTACACCTGCGCTGAGCCGGAGGATCCGATTGGCTGTCCGTCAAGACACAGGGCGGTCCTCGACCCAAATTAAGGCCCTTACTGGTGCCGACTGCAGCGCAATAACCATCAGACGGCATCTGCAGGAGAAGGGTTTCAAAAACAAAAAAGGAATTCAAAGACCTCGTCTCCTACAACGCCACAAAACTGCCCTTTAGACTTTGCCAGGGAGCATCAAACATGGGACATTGAAAGGTGGAAAAAACTTTTATTCTCTGATGAGAAAAAATATAACCTTGACGGTCCAGATGGCTTCCAACGTTACTGGCATGACAAGGAGATCCCACCTGAGATGTTTTCATGATCTGTGTGCTTTTTCATTCAGTGGAACACTGGAGCTTCAGGTGGTGCAGGTCGTCAAACGGCGGCTGGTTACATGCAGATGTTGCATGCATTACCTCATTAAGATCCGAATGTGCAAAAGGTAAATTCTAGCTATTTTTCAGCTGGTCTTAAGATTTTGATCAGGTCTGTATATCTGGGACCCTGTGATGCTTAAAATCCTAAATCTAACACAAATATCCCCAAATATGTTGACTAATGTGGTGAAATTCCTTCATATTTTGATTATTTCTGCAGAGAAATCAGGATATTATTATTAAAGCATTAATTTGGTGTTTTATTATTTCTACCTAGGTTTACTTTTCACTTTCTGAGTGATGATTTTGCATATTTTGGCAAATTTGCCTCTTTTTATGATGGTTTTACATCCTTCAGAGGCGTTTGTGTATTTTTGTGGCATCGTTGCCTCTTTTTGTGGTCATTTGCTTCGTTTTGTGATGATTTTCATCTTTTAGTGGGGATTTAGTGTGTTTTTGGTGATTTTGCGTCATTTTGGAGTGATTTATTGTCTTTTTATTGTTAACTTTGCCTCTTTTTGTACTATTCTGCCTAATTTTTTTTTACAATTTTGCATCTTTCAGTGGTGGAATTTGAGACTCTGTGACTCTGAGTGAATATTTCCATCATATTTTTATTATTTCTGCAAAGAAAACTTTTTAATGATGATTTAGCATCTTTTAGTGGTGATTTTGTGCACTTTTTTCCCAGAACTTTGCCTCTTTTTGGTGATTTTTTCCTCCATATGTGAGCATCTTTTTTCAGTGAATTTGCATCTTTTTATGTTGATTTTGTATCTTTTAGCGGTGGTTTATTGTATTTTTGTGGTGACATTGCCTCTTTTAGTGCTAATTTTCCTCTTTTTGTTACAATGTTGCATCTTCTCAGTGATTTTATGTGTTTTTGTTGTAACTTTGCTTCTTTTTGTGATGACTTTGCATCCTTCAGAGGTGGTTTTGTGTATTTTTGTGGCAACATTGCGTGTTTTTGTGATAATTTGCCCCGTTTTGTAATGATTTTTTGTGTTTTTGCAGTGATATTTGAGACTCTGTGACTCTGAGTGAGAATTTCCATCATATTTTTATTATCTCTGCAGAGACAGCGTGACGTTCCTGTGCATTTTTGGTGATTTTGCTTCTTTTTGTGTTGAATTTTCACCTTATAGTGATGACTTTGTATATTTTTGCAGTAACCTTGCCTCTTTGTCATGATTTTGTGATCTTATGCTGTTTTATGGTGATTTTGTGTCTTTTTGTGGTCATTTTGTGTCTTTTTGTGGTGGTTTTGTATATTTTTGTAGTAACCTTGCCACTTTGTTATGATTTTATGGTGATCTTGTGTCTTTTTGTGGTGATTTTGCATCTTTTAGTGGTGATTGGGTGCGATTTTGTGGTGATTTTGTGTATTTTTCTGGTGATCTTTGGGACTGTGTGACTGTTATTTCTCACACAGAGAGCTCGGTATTGTCATTTTAAAGGACTAATCCTGTGTTTTTGTGGTGATATTGTGTGTTTTTGTGATGATTTAGTGTCTTTGTGAGGTGATTTTGTGTCTTTTTGTGATGATCTTGTGTGTTTTTGTGGAGATTTTGTGTATGTTTGCAGTAACCTTGATTCTTCGTCATGATTTTCTTGTGATTTAGTGTCTTTGTGAGGTGATTTAGCATCTTTTTCTTGTGATTTCATGTGATTTTCTGGTGTTTTTGTGGTGATCTTTGGGACTGCTGTTATTTCCACACAGGGAGCTGCGTCTTCTCATATTAAAGGGCTAATCCTGTGTTTCCAGCACTGTATTTGTGGTTCTGGTTGCTGTATTTCTGCTGCTCTGAGTCTTTCCAGTGTCAGCAGCAGCTAAATAATAGATGGACGCTCTCACCTCGTGCTTTTAATAGACTGCCGGCGCCTCGCTGCTGCTTCACACAACTTCTTCTGCAGAAAACAGAAGCAGCTGAGAGACGTCAGAATGTGAAACCTGTGTGTGTTTTTAGATGAGGCTGAATTTCTGCCTCCTCGGGTTCCTGCCGGCCCGTTGCTTTTAATTTCCTGATCCGTCTCCGCCCAGCGCTGACGTGGTGTTTGTGCTTCGTCAGGCCGGTTTTGATAATCAGCGTCTAGGAGAACGACTCTTTGTCTGCTTTGTTCTGAGCTTCACCTGAATGAGCAGCAGCAGGGTGTGTGTGTGTGTGTGTGTGTGTGTGTGTGTGTGTGTGTGTGTGTGTGTGTGTGTGTGTGTGTGTGTGTGTGTGTGTGTGTGTGTGTGTGTGTGTGTGTGTGTGTGTGTGTGTGTGTGTGTGTGTGTGTGTGTGTGTGTGTGTGTGTGTGTGTGTGTGTGTGTGTGTGTGTGTGTGTGTGTGCGCGAGCACGGTGACCCTCATGTTCAAGGACAGAGTCTGCAGCTGGAAACGCCGGCTTTCTCTCTCGCAGGTCCAGATTAAACATGAAAATGACAATAAAAAGATGTCAAAGAAATAAAATTACAACAAAATATTTTCATGGAGGTTTTGGGACGATTTAGCCGATGCTTGTGGTTTTAATGCATGTTTTTATTGTAATATAATGTGCAAAATTACCAGTAAAAGATGCAAAATCATCACAAAAACACACAAAAGACACAAAATCATCACAAAAAGACACAAAATCATCACAAAAACACAGAAAATCATCTTTAAAAAAACACAAATTGATGCTAAACCATCATAAGCAGAAGCAGAATCCGTGAAAAGATGCAAAAATCTGCACAACAAAAGGCATGGTTCACACTAAAAGATGCAAAATGACTGTGATTTTGCATCTTTTAGTGTTGACTTTGTCTCTTTTTGTGGTAACTTGACCTCTTTTGTGATGATTTTGTGTGTTTTTGTGGTGTTTTGTCTATGTTGTGGTAACTTTCCCTCTTTAATGATGGTTTTGCGTCTTTTTGTGGGGCTTTTCTATCTTTTTGTGATAATTTGTGTATTTTCCTGATTATTTTTGCAGCTGTGTGTTGTTTTGGTTTATTTGTGATGATTTTGTGTTTCCATGGTAATTTTCTTCTTTTTAGGTTAATTTTTGTCTTTCAGTGGTAGTTTTGTGTGTTTTTGAAGAACCTTTTGTTCTTTGTGTGATGACTTTGCGTGTCTGTAGACGATCCTGGTGGTATTTCATCGTCTGACTGGCTTCATTCTTGAGTCGTGGACGTTATTGATCAGATCTTCAGCTCCGGTGTCGCTGCTGCTGAAAGGGATTAATAATAATAAAGATCTGTTTCTCTGCTAGAGTTTGTGTGAGACGTCCTGCTTCGTTACAGTGTATTATTAAAATGTGATAAGTTGTGTTTAGCTGATTTTTTTCATGAATATTTTGTCTCTTTGAGGCAAATTTGTGTCTTTATGTGGTGATTTTGAACTTTTTTTGGGTGTTTTACATCCTTTTAATGCTCATTTCGCACCTTTCTGTGGTAATTTAGCCCGTATTTGTGGTTATTTTGCCTCTTTTTATGGTGATTTTGCATCTTATTGTGGTGATTTAAGCTATTTTTGCTGCTGTTTTGGATCTTTTAATGGTGGTTTAGAATTTGTTTTGGTGATTTTGCATCTTTTCATGGTGACTGAATCTCTTTATGGTGATTTTGTGTCTTTTTATGATTATTTCCCATCTTTAAATAGTGATTTCCTGTCTTTTAATAGTGATTTAGTCTCTTTTTGTAGTAACTTTGCCTCTTTTTACAATGATTATGTGTCTTTTAATGATGATTTCCTGTCATTTTATAGTGATTTTGTGTCTGAAAAGCTGCAGAGCTTTCAGTCTAAATCTGGCATTTCTGTTTTCTTTCTGTTTCTGGTAAATGGAAGCCAGAACTGTTGTCGTGGTTGTGCAGCGTTAATGCATCAGATTGTGTGTTTAATACTAGAACAGGGCTGAGGGTTCAGGCTGCAGCGGTTTGTTGTCCATCAGTCAGGAAATGGAGAATGGTCTGACGGTTCCAGCCTCTAATGGACGCTGCTCCTCGTTTCAGAGACTCTTCTTCTTCTTCTGCACGCTAACAAGCCTCCGTCCTCCGTCCCTGATGCCTTCCTGAGCTCCCAGGACGCTTCCAGCGTTTCCCTCCGTTACATAATTCAGTCTGAGAGCTTTTAGATTATCCACTCGTCTGCTTTTTTGTTTTTTGTTGCCTTGGTGAAGTTTGGACTTAAGATAAGTCCTTTATTTCTCCCCACGCCAAGGAAAATTCACATTGTTACAGCAGCTTATGTAGCAATAAACATAGTAATAGTAATAAAATAGTAGTAATAATATTTACAATATGACACACTGTAAGACCATGCAATATAAAGTGGCTTGAAAAAATAAGTTTAAAAAGTGCAAAGATGTAGCAGTGCAATAATGTCAGTGCATATTTTATGGTTTGGGATGATGTGATATGAGTCCAGTTTATGTTAACATCAGCCAGTGATGCTGATGTTGTTCAGTCTTACAGCAGATGGAATGAAGGACCTGCGATAGCGTTCCTTCTTGCAGGGTGGATGTCTCAGTCTGCTGCTGAAGGAGCTGCTTAAAGACCCCACAGTGTCATGCAGTGGGTGAGAGGGATTGTCCATGATGGATGTGAGCTTTGACAACATCCTCCTCTCACCCACCTCCTCTATGGAGTCCAGGGAACAGTCCAGGACAGAACCAGCCCTCCTGACCAGTCTGTTTAGTCTCTTTCTGTCCCTTTCAGTGCTCCCTGCTCCCCAGCAGACCACTGCATAGAAGATAGCAGACGCTACCACAGAGTCATAAAATGTCCTGAGCAGAGTCCTGCACACTCCAAAGGACCTCAGTCTCCTCAGCAGGTGGAGACGACTTTGGTCCTTCTTGTACAGAACCTCTGTATTGTGTGTCCAGTCCAGTTTATTGTTGAGGTGAACACCCAGGTATTTGTATGTGTCCACCATATCAACGTCCAAACCCTGGATGTTCACCGGTGCAGTCTGAGGTGTCCTCCTCCTGCGGAAGTCCACGATCATCTCCTTCGTCTTACTGGCGTTGAGCTGCAGATGGTTTCGCTCACACCAGTCCACAAAGTCAGAGATGACCATCCTGTACTTCCTCTTGTCCCCCTCAGATACCTGACAATGGCTGTATCATCGGAGAACTTCTGGAGGTGACAGCTCCCAGAGTTGTAGTGGAAATCCGATGTGTACAGGGTGAAGAGAAAGGAGGACAGACTGTCCTCTGTGGACCTCCATGCTGCTGACTACCACATCAGACACACAGTCCTGAAGCCTCACGTACTGTGGTCTGTTGGTGAGGTAGTCTATGGTCCAAGCAGCCAGGTGACAGTCTACTCCTGCTCCTTCAAGCTTCACCCTGAGCAGAGAAGGCTGGATGGTGTTGAAAGCACTGGAGAAGTCAAAGAACATGACCCTCACAGTGCTGCTGGGTTTCTCCAGGTGAGTCAGTGATCTGTGCAGCAGGTAGACCACTGCATCATCCACTCCAATGTTCGGTTGGTAGGCGAACTGCAGTGGATCCAGATACTGGCTCACCTGGGGACGGAGGTTCTTGAGGACGATCCTCTCCATGGTCTTCATCAGGTGAGAAGTGAGGGCCACAGGTCTGAAGTGGTTAGGCTCCCTGGGGTTCCTGGTCTTAGAGACAGGAACCAGGCAGGAAGTCTTCCATAACAGAGGAACCCTCTCCAGACTCAGGCTCAGGTTAAAGATGTGCAGCAGCACCTGACAGAGCTGGTCTGTACAGTCTCTAAGGAGTCTGGAGCTGATTCCATCAGGACCTGCAGCTTTCCTGGTCTTGATCTTTTTAAGATCACTTCTCACCTGATCAGCTGTTATGGAGAGGCAGGGGGAGGGGTGATGGTGATGGTGGGGGGTGAGACGAGGAGGGGTGATGGGGCTGTATGTGGAGTCCGGAGGTGGTAGAAGACGGGGATGGGAGGAGGGGTGGTGTTGGTGGTAGAGAGCTGAGGTGTGAAGAAGGAGCTGGCTGGTCGGTGCTTTGATGAGAGGAGGGAGGACTGGGAGCAGAGTCGAATCTGTTAAAGAACAGATTCAGCTCATTGATCCACTCCTGGTCTCCTGGTCTAGCTCCTCTCATGGCCTCTGCTGGAACCAGAGGATGGTTCTGACAGACTTCTGACACAACTTTCCTGCTTTTTTACAAATGATTGGTTCACAAAGATCAGAGCTTCACGTTTAATCAGGAGTTTAATGGAGCTGATTTCAGCTTCTACACTGTGAATATTTTCTGGTTTCTTTCCTCTGTAACAATGGAAGTTGTCGCTAGCTGCAGCTTTATTATTAAATGCTTTTTTTTAATAAAGTTTTTTTTGGTCATTGTATTGACCAAACAATAAAACTCTCTGAACAGAAGGAGCCAATGTATGTTTTTATTTTTTTATGTTGACCAAAACTTTAAAAAAAAAAATTCATTGTAAAATGTTTATTTGCTTTAACAAAAAAAAAATAAGCAAACAAAAAAACCCCTTTTGCTCAACATAAAAAAAAACCAAAAAAGAATATTTGCAGTTTAAAAAAAAACAACTTTTGGTTTAAAAAATACTGAAATATGCAAATACTACTGTTATTATTATTATTATTATTATTATTATTATTATTATTACTTTTTCGTGTTTACCAAAAATAAAAAATAAAAAATGGAAATTTTCATGGTTAAATTATAATTTTTAAACCTTTGATAAACATAAAAAATGATATAAAAACTCCTACAAATATTAATTTTACAATGAAACACGGCAAAGAAAAACAGGAATTCTTCTGAGCTTTTTGTTTTTAACTATTTTTGCTTTTGTTTGTTTACAAGAATAATTTTCAGATTAACTTGCAGGATGAATCCTTTTTAATTGCTCAGATAAAAGAAGCTGCAGGCTAATCATTCTGTTGATTCAATTAATTCCAGTTAGGTTTTCAATATATATATATATTTTTTTTTTACAACAGCAACAATCTGATTTCTAGTCAGCGTTGGTGAGTTGCTGTTCTGATTATTAGCAGAACTTCCAGATGTAAACAGATGTTGTCTTCTGGTTGTGTTGATTTATTTTGAAAACCTTTCACCACGTTTAACTCTGTTTCCCTCGATGGTCTTCCTGAATTTCCTTCTTTAGTTTCTTACCTCATATTTAAAGCAGTCTGTCTTTGAGGTGTTGTAGAAACTCAGTTGATTGGTATTATTATTTATTCTGTCCCCGATCTGTCTCCGTCAGAGAGCCGTCTGGTGTTCCAGAGTTGGACTGCAGCCACCAGCAGCAGGTCCAGACCATGAGTTTGTACGGTTCCGGTTCTGGTTCCGGTTCTGGTACCGGTTCTGGTTCTGGTGCCGGTTCTGGTACTGGTGCCGTGGGCGGGACCAGAGAACGAGGAGGAGGAGCTGAATATTACCGGGAACAACGGCGGTGCTCCAGCGATCGATCACGTGACTCCTCCCACGAGCGATCGGAGAGTCAGCTGACGCCATGCATCAGGAACGTGACGTCTCCGACCCGACAGCACGGTGAGGAAATATGAACGCCAACATCTAGATGAACACCAACATCTAGACCTCTATGCACACCTACAGCCATGACCAAAAGTTTTGAGATTTACACTAGTATTGGTTTTTACAAAGTTTGCTGCTTTAGTGTGTTTTTAGATCTTTTTGTCAGATGTTACTATAATATACTGAAGTATTATTACAAGCATTTCATAAGGGTCAAAGGCTTTTATTGACAATTACAGTAAGTTTATGCAAAGAGTCAATATTTGCAATGTTGACCCTTCTTTTTCAAGACCTCTGCAATTCGCCCTGGCATGCTGTCAATTAACTTCTGGGCCACATCCTGTCTGATGGTAGCCAATTCTTGCATAATCAATACTTGGAGTTTGTCAGAATTTGTGGGTTTTTGTTTGTCCACCCGCCTCTTGAGGACTGACCACAAGTTCTCAATGGGATTAAGGTCTGGGGAGTTCCCTGGCCATGGACCCAAAATTTCGATGTTTTGTTCCCCGAGCCACGTAGTTATCACTTTGGCCTTATGGCAAGGCACTCCATCATGTTGGAGAAGGCATTGTTCATCACCAAACTGTTCTTGGATGGTTGGGAGAAGTTGCTCTCGGAGGATGTTTTGGTACCATTCTTTATTCATGGCTGTGTTCTTAGGCAAAATTGTGAGTGAGCCCAGTCCCTTGACTGAAAAGCAACCCCACACATGGATGGTCTCAGGATGCTTTACTGTTGGCATGACACGGGACTGATGGTAGCGCTCACCTTTTCTTCACCGGACAAACTTTTTTCCAGAAGCCCCAAACAATCGGAAAGGGGATTCATCAGAGAAAATGACTTTACCCCAGTCCTCAGCAGTCCAATCCCTGTACTGTTTGCAGAATGTCAGTCTGTCCCTGATGTTATTCCTGGAGAGAAGTGGCTTCTTTGCTGCCCTTCTTGACACCAGGCCATCCTCCAAAAGTCTTCGCCTCACTGTGCATGCAGATGCACTCACACCTACCTGCTGCCATTCCTGAGCAAGCTCTGCACTGGTGGTGCCCCGATCCCACAGCTGAATCAACTTTAGGAGACCGTCCTGGCGTTTGCTGGACTTTCTTGGGCGCCCTGAAGCCTTCTTCACAACAACTGAACCTCTCTCCTTGAAGTTTTTGATGATCCGATAAATGGTTGGTTTAGGTGCAGTCTTAGTACCAGCAATATCCTTGCCTGTAAAGCCCTTTTTGTACAAAGCAGTGATGGCTGCATGTGTTTCCATGCAGGTAACCCTGGTTAACAGAGGAAGAACAATGATTTCAAGCACCACCCTCTTTTAAAGCTTCCAGTCTGTTATTCTAACTCAGTCAGCATGACAAAGTGATCTCCACCTTATCTTCATCAGCACCCTCACCTGTGTTAACGAGAGAATCACTGACATGATGTCAGCTGGTCCTTCTGTGGCAGGACTGAAATGCATTGGAAATGTTTTTGGGGGGATTAAGTTCATTTTCATGGCAAAGAGGGACTTTGCAATTAATTGCAATTCATCTGATCACTCTTCATAACATTCTGGAGTACATGCAAATTGCCATCATAAAAAAATGAGGCAGTAGACTTTATGAAAATTAATATTTGTGTGATTCTCAAAACCTTTGGCCACGGCTGTAGACCTCTATGAACACCAACATCTAGACCTCTATGAACACCAGGTTCCTTTTCCTGTGATTATTTTATGTTTATTTGTCTGTGTTCGTACAGATCGTGAGCGTGGGGATGGAGGTTCCTCCTCCAGGTCCTCCAGTCCTCGTCCTCCCAGAGGTTCTCTTCCTTACGCCCCAGTAGGAGGAGCTCTGATCGGAGGACACATCCCTCGGTCTCGGGGTCTGGCCGGAGCCGACCACCACCCCAAAGTTCTGGGTCCAGGATCCTGTGATCTGATCTACGTCTACGACCTGAGCAGTAAAGAAGGCCACCGAGGAGGCCTCAGGCTCGGGGAACGAGTGACGCTTATTGTGGATAACACCAGATTTGTGGTGGATCCGGCTATTTTCACCGCTCAACCCAACACCATGCTGGGCAGGTAACCACCAGAGTTCTACCTTCAGACTGGGAATATCTCCAGAGTTCCAGGTCCTTGAAGTCCATAGAGGAGAACGTCCCCTGGAGAAAGTTCGAGAGTAGACCTACCGACAACTGGACAGTTGGTAGGTCTACTCTAAAACTTTCTTCAGTTGTTGGTAGGTCTACTCTAGAACTTTCTCCAGTTGTTGGTAGGTCTACTCTAGAACTTTCTCCAGTTGTTGGTAGGTCTACTCTAGAACTTGCTCCAGTTGTTGGTAGGTCTACTCTAGAAGTTTCTCCAGTTGTCGGTAGGTCTACTCTAGAACTTTCTTCAGTTGTCGGTAGGTCTACTCTAGTACTTTCTCCACTTGTTGGTAGGTCTACTCTAGAAGTTTCTCCAGTTGTTGGTAGGTCTACTCTAGAACTTTCTTCAGTTGTCGGTAGGTCTACTCTAGTACTTTCTCCACTTGTTGGTAGGTCTACTCTAGAACTTTCTCCAGTTGTCGGTAGGTCTACTCTAGAACTTTCTCCAGGAGACGTTCTCCTTTCCTGCTTCCAGTCTTTAAGTTTAGTCTCACTTAGAACATTCCAGGTCCTTGAAGTCCATAGAGGTGGGTCCAGATTTATCACTTTTTAATGGACTTTTTCAGAACTTCATCAGTCCAGCAGATAGAACCATGACTTTTAGGAGGCAAAACATCTGAGTTCTGGTACAAACTGACCCCAGATCAATTTTACATCCATCCAGGTGTCTCTGTCTGAAGATAATCCAGATTTAATGACTTCCGGACAAATTTCGAGTCATTTTGGACAAAATTTCAGGTCCTTTAGAACATTTTGGGAATAATTTGGGGAAATATTGAGTCATTTTGGGAGGTTTTTGACAGTTTTTTCACGGAATTTTAATTATTTTGGGACAATTTAGTGTAATTTTGGACATCTTTTGTCATTTTTTAAAAATTTTGACATATTTTTGACAAATATTAAAATATTTGGGACGATTTTTGTGTAATTTTAGCCAAGTTTCATGTAATTTGTCCAGTTTTAATAAAACAAACAAACAAAAAAAAAAAAAAAAGGTCAACATTCTGGTAAAACCGACCCAAGATCAGTTTTACATCCATCCAGGTGTTTCAGTCTAAACACTGAATCTGGTTTGTGTTCAGAACCATTTTTTCTATAGTTTTTTCAACGGTTGACTCAGAAACTAGATCATTTTCAAGCAATTTCGGACAATTTTCCTTTCATTTTCAACAAATTTCCTGTAATTTTGGATCATTTTGGAGTAATTTTGCTCAAATTTTGAGTCATTTTCTGTCATTTTGAAGCATCGTGGACTAATTTTGTGTCGTTCTGCAAATCTTCAGTCAGTTTGGATCATTTTTGAGCCATTTTGGGTGAATTCTGACTCATTTTGGACAATTTTCTGGTCATTTTCAACAAATTTTATGTCAACTTGGATCTTTTCTTATCATTTTGGATCATTTTTGTGTCTTTGGGATCATTTTCAAGTCATTTAGGACAAATTTCATGTCATTCTGGACTCATTTTCTGTAATTATGGATCATTTTAATGTCGTTCTGGTTCTCACCTGGATGGATGTAAAACTGAAACCGTATTCTTGATGCTGGTTGAGAAACTCAGTTACTGAGGGGTTTTTTTCTCCCTGTTTTCCTTGAACCTCATGTATTCCAGTATCTTTGTTCCCTTCAGGCTTTAGTAAAGCTGGATGTTTCTGTTGACCTTTCACTCCAACCATCTGCCAGATTTACTGCATGTGAGCTGAACGGACGAAAACTAAAGTGTTCCCGTTCCATGAACACGCTTCAACATGCATTTAACGTGTTTCAGAACAAGCTGTGCCGTTGGGATTACAGTTTCCGTCAAGATTTTGCTGTTGTACCATTGAAGCTTCACAAACAACCGATGGCTGCAGGTTTTTGCTCTTTTCTTCACCAGGATGTTTGGTTCTGGACGGGAAAACAACTTCACTCGACCCAACGAGAAAGGAGAGTTCGAGGTCGTCGACGGCATCAGTTCAACCGTCTTCAGAGCAATTCTGGTGAGAAACTTTACCTTCCAACCCTGGAGTCAGTCCACAAAAACCAACCAAATCTGAACAGAGATCCTCACAGAACTTCCTCAGAACATCTGGTTCTTCATCTGCAGTAACGTTATCAATGATCAGAGTTCTACCTTCAGACTGGGAATATTTCCAGAGTTCCAGGTCCTTGAAGTCCATAGAGGAGAACATCCCCAGGAGAAAGTTCAAGACAACTGGAGAGTTGAGTTGTCTCACTTAGTTAATGGACTTTTTCCATCATTTCTGAACCTCAGAACTTCAGTTGTAGTTTTCTTTGCTAATCAAACTTGATATATATCCAAGATTACATATATAAGTGCTCAGAAATGGTTGAAATTGACCTAAAATAGTCCCTAAAGGAGTCAGAATTTGTCAAAATTACACAGAAATTGTCAAATATTAACCAAAATTGCCTAAAATGACACATATTGTTCTGAGTGAAAAATTCTCCAGAGTGACATAAAATTGTCCAAAATGACTTGAGAATTCTACTGAACAAAAAACAAATTTCATCTTTAGTGTGACTCCTTTGGTTGAAACCCTGTTTTCTGTTCTTTAGGCATTGCTCAAGATGTCTTAAAAAATTTTACAAAGTTACATAAAAGTCTGAGTTCCTCCAAATTTGTCCAAAATGACAAAAGAAAGACAGAAAAAATATAGACAAAAGGTGTCCAAAATTATACTAAATTGTCCCAAATGTGTTAAAATTTGTCCAGAATTGCTCAGATTTCTATTATCTTCAGACTGAGACACCTGGATGGATGTAAAACTAATCTGGTGTCAGTTTTTAGCAGAACTCAGATGCTTTTCCTCCTAAATGTCATGGTTCTGTCTGCTGGACTGATGAAGTTCTGAGGCTCAGAAATGATGGAAAATATTCAAAAGCATTGGACAAAATTACAAAACTCTTCCAAATTACTCAAATTTTTCCAAAATGACACCAAGGTTGCACAATATTATTCAACAGTTGATAGTTGGTGTTCATAGTTGAAAATCAGTTCAAAAATGGTCAAAATTACACAAAAGTTGTCCAATATTACATAAAAATGATCCAAAATTTACACAGAAATTTTCTGGAAATACTCTAATTGTTGAATATGACTCAAAAAATGAAATTTATGAAAAAAAGGTTCCAAATGACACAAAAGCTGTCCAAAAATCGCACAAAATTATCCAGTTACTCAAATCTGTCCAAACTTATTCAAAAATTGTCTAAAATGACCCAAAATCACTTATAAATGGCTCAAAATGACAAGAAAATGTTAATAATGAAACAAGTCATCCAAATTTACACATAAAATATAAAAAAAAGACTCAAAACGAGGCAAAAATCAATCTAAAGGTGTCCAAAATGACAAATGTCCATGTAAAACTTCAAATTTGCTTAAATGTGTTTTTCATCCATGAAAATCATCCAAAATTACACAAAAAAATGTCCAAACCTTCTCAAAATTTATCCACAATGAATCACAAATTGTTCAAAATGTCGTGAAAATTCCCCCAAATTACTCTAAAACCTGTTCGAAATAACAGAATTTTTGGAAAATTACTCAAATTTTCCCCAAATTACACCAAAGTTGCACAATATTACACAACAATAGTTGAAAATTACTTCAAAAATGGTCAAAATTACATAAAAATTGTCCAATATTACATAAAAATGATCCAAAATTACTCAAAATAGTTTTCAAAAACTGTCCAGAATGACTGAAAAACTGTATTTTTTATGCTGTATTCATCACATGAAGGTAAACTGTGATCATTCATGATGTTCCTGGAGATGATGAGATGGTTCTGAGGAGGTCAGATGAGGACTGATGGATGTTTCTTGGACTTGTTTTCCTCTCCTTCTGGTTTCCGTCTCTTTCTACTTGCTCCTCTGTTCTTCTTCCTCCTCTCCTCCATCTTCTCCGTCACTCTCAGCCTCCATGTTTTATTCAGCTTCTAATTCTTCCACTAGTGCCACAGAGAAGACGTCCGTCTCCTCCTCTGGCCTTTCCTTCTTCCAGTCCAGTGGTTCTTCTGGCTTTAGCTCCAATATAAAACTACATTTAGCCTCCAGTAGAAGCAGCAGAACCTTCAGGTCATCCACATGCAGGGGAAAGTTTTAAGTCTCCAGCTGTTTTTACATCATGTTTGGTTGATTTCTTTGAGCTGTTTGAACTTTTTAGCTTTGTCCTTTTCTCTTCTGAGAGTTTAATAATGAAGCATCATGAAGCTGCAGATGGAGCTGACGCTGGAACCACAACATCAGCTGTTTTTATTTTAGGAAACACTCTGCAGTCAGATAACGGCGATCATTTATCCGTTAAAGCCTCCTGAAGGCCTGAACTGAAGCTGTGGTTCTGTTGTTCATGGAGATAATGAGCTGTAGTTGACAGAAACCACTTTTCTACCATCCGTTCTCATGAAGACAACAGAAGCTCCGGTTCTTTTTAATGTGTTTAATCAGAACGAACACACAACCTGTAAGAAATACCGTCTTTGTTAAGGTTTTTAAAAATGAAAATGGATTTTATTGGTTGAAAAACAGACATTTATACCCAAACTGCAGCTCGTTTTAAAGAACAAAACTCCACTGATTGAATTCAGCTTCAAGTAAAATTTAAAATAACCTAAATATAAGTGGTTTAGTGTCATCACAGCTGGACAAACATGGAAAAACAACGACATCTAGATCAGTTTAAAAGTATTAACGAAATATATTATGTAAAAATATATTAACTGAAAAGGCAGAAGAAGAAGGTCCTGATGTCAGTAAATGTAGATCAGCTGTAGTTCCTGGTTGTTCCAGTAGGTGGAGCCTCTTTATCGCAGCTACGCAAACTTCCAATACAGCAACATTTCATACAGTTTTCTTACGTGAGCTTCGGTTGTAGGCGGTAAAATGACCAAAATATGGACGTTAATGAGGGTTTCCTGCTCTAGTGGGGCATAAATACAGCAGTGAAACAGTTTTTATCTGTCAAAAAACAGCAGATTTATTGGTAATGTGCAAATCTTTATCTAAATAATAAAAATATCCTTTAATAACTTATTTTGACGTTTCTGTGTTGGGATTTATTGTTGTTATTAGTTAATTTTGGAGAGTTTCTGTGAGTTCTGAAATATCTGAGAGCTTTTTCTCTCTGTTAAGATGAACTTTAGCAGAGAAACTGAGGAGAAGCTGAGGTAGAAATCCTGAAGTTTCCAGCCTGATTGTCGGCATTGTGACTGATTTAAAGCATTTTAAAATGAAGCAAAAGAATCCTTCATGGATTTAAACTTCTCAGAGCCGTGAATGAGATCAATACATGTGATCAAAGCGATTAGTCCTTCAGTCTTTGTGTTGTAGAGCTTCTACTGGAAGTTAAAGTCTGTGAGGTTAAAATAAAGGCAGCTGCAGTTAAATCTGCTTATTAAACTCATCTTCTATCCCTCTGAAATCACTCAAACTGATTTATTGCTCCGTTATCGTCTCTAATTCATGAAAATATGACTTCATTATAAACCGAAGTAGTTTTACTGTTTATGACGTCCTATGCGGAACATCTTCTCTTCATAAACTGATGAGAAAATAAATGACTCAGAAGCAGCAGTAGAACATAAAATATGTCTTTAAAGTCCATCAGTGAAGCTTCTTTCAGCTCTCTAGGAGCCAATTATCACTCCGAGCTCTTCTATTAATGTCTGCCTTCATCAATAAAACACCAAAGCTCATTAAAGCAAACGTCTGAAGGACTGAACCTGAGCTGCAAATGTTCTTAGAAAACTTCCAGGATCCTTTTAGCTGCTGCTCTGGAGCTCTCAGTGTCATGAAATACCACCCAGAGGATCCTGGAAACCTCCTGGAGTTAACGTGAAAGGAGATGTTTGACCAGAAATGTCTCCAAAATAACATTTAGAGTTATTTATTAAAAGCAGTTTCATGGTCGCCTCACAAACTGCCTCGTGACGTCCAAGTCTGAGCAGTTTTTACTCTGAAGGGGTTAAAAAAATGTTTCAAAATGGATAATTCACCACCAAAATAAAACTAGCAGAGCTGCCTGATTGCAAGATCTAAATCTTTGAAATTGAAAGATGTAAGTTGCTCCTCAGAGGTTGTTGTTTCTCCTACAACATCCAGATCCTAAAAAGGAAGGACAAAGCACTAATGAACTTATTTTTAAACTGAGCCGCATAATTATATTTGCAAAGATGGTACCTAGTATGTCACGTACATTAGCAACACAGTCATAGTCGACACCAGCTTATTATTAGAGAGTTAGCACTGACTGGAGGGCATTAAGCTCCTCAGAAGTCTTTGTCATGGTGCCCATTGCTGCTATACTCATCCAGGTCCTGGTGATCATAGGAGCTTCAGGCTGGACTTCTCTGGAAGACGATTCTAGAAACGTCTTCCAGAGAAGTCCGGCTGGTTTCTCCTGAAGCGCCTACAGCTCAAGGATGGTGTAGGAAGAATGCTCTCCATCAGCTCTGGTTGGAGGTCATTAAGCTCCTCCTTAGTCTTTGTCATGGTGCCCGTTGCTGTTAAACGCCAGTATTAAACAGGAAGAGGCTCCACCTGGTGGAACAACCAGGAACTACAGCTGGTCTATGATACTTCTACTGACATGTACAACCTTCTTCTTCTGCTTTATCAGTTATTATATTTTAAATCGACTACATAATTGTTTGTAATTAGTTGATCAATCATTAACATTCGTAGTTCTGACGTTTGGCTCTGATCAGCTGGTTGACTTTTTTTAATCTCTAGACAGGAAATACATGCGCTAACATGAAAAAGTAATTCCAACTGGTTTGATTCTACTTCTTTAATATTTTGTTTTAACTTGGCTGCGTTCCAAATCGCTATTTCATCAGAAGCGCCTTAAATGTTGACTTTAATACATCTCCTGATGTGCACCAGCTTCTTCTTCTGTCTAAACGGTTAATTTATCTTTAATCAATGACATTTTTAATGGAAATCAGCTGAATAATGATTAACATCTGTACAGGGAGGATGATGAATATTCCTGACAGCCCTCCTGGTTGGTGTTGATGTATTATAAATTTAAAATCATTTCTAGACCAAAATGAGTTGTTTTGATCATAAAGTAAAATACTAGATTGTTCATTGTTCTTTTGTCGTTTCATGTCTCATTTTTGTAATATTTTGTCTCATTTTTGTTGTTTTTTGTCATTTTGTTGTCTGACTTTTGTCGTTTGGTTTCTCGTTTTTGTTGTTCGTCCATTTTTTTGTCGTTTTGTGTCTCATTTTTATCTTGCTTGTGTTGTTAAATCCATCCATTATCTATACAGTGCTTAATCCTCACTAGGGTCATGGGGGGGCTGGAGTCTATCCCAGCTGACTCAGGTGAAGGCAGGGGACACCCTAGACAGGTCACCAGTCTGTCACAGGGCTACATACAGAGACAAACAATCACTCTCACATTCACACCTACGGGCAATTTAGAATGATCAATTAACCTCAGCATGTTTTTGGACTGTGGGAGGAAGCCGGAGTACCCGGAGAAAACCCACGCATGCACAGGGAGAACATGCAAACTCCATGCAGAAAGATCCCGGGAAAGCCGGGATGCGAACCAGGGATCTTCTCGCTGCAAGGTGAAAGTGCTAACCACTACGCCACTGTGCAGCCCGTGTTGTTAAATCTATTTTTTTATTGTTTTGTTTCTCACTTTTGTGATTTTTTTTGTCTCGCTTGTGTCATTTGTGTAATTTTTTGTCTTGTTTTTGTCGCTTTGTAACTTTTTTGTCAAATTTTTTATTTCTTTTTTTGTTTTGTGTCATTTGTCTCATTTTTTGTTGTTTTGTTTCTCACTTTTGTCACTGTCTCATTTTTATAATATTTCATCGTTTTTGGGGGGGTTTTTTGCCTTTTTTGTCTTCTTTTGTGGTGTTGATCCTCCAGTAAATCCTCTATGGTTCAGTTCCAGATGACTAAATGTTGTGTTCCTTTGTGGACACTCTGTGATTTGTAGGTTTTAATGTGGAAATGATAAGCTTGAATTTATTTTCTTGATAAATTTTAGGTTGTTCATGATGTTTAATAAAAAGATAATTCTTTAAATGTGAACATTTTTGCACTAAAACAAAGGAACCATTAGGAGTTGTGGGTATTTGTAGGTTATTCTGCTGTGGTTTTACTGGAGATCAGACTGGACTGGATGTGGAACCTGGACTAGAATCATCTCTGCTGTAGTGGGTGGTATCTGCACTCTCTGTAGGTATCAAGAGTTGTTTTTTTTTCAGAGCTTTTGTTCAGAAAGTCGCGGGGAAGCAGCGCCTCGTCTGAGGGAAAGTAGATCAGGGAGGGAAGATGACGTCGTTCTGCTTTCATCACCGCCCTCCTTTACTTCCTCTCTCCAATCCGTGACGTCGCTTCGTTTTGTTTTTCATCATCCCTCCTCTTCCTCCTCCTCCTCATCTCCCTCTGAGAGCGAAGCAGTGTTAATAATGGCGTCTTGTTTTTCCTCCCCTGCCTGATCTCTCTGCTGCTGCTGCTGCTGAAAATGGCAGGATTACTACAAGTCGGGGATAATCCGCTGCCCTGACGGCGTTTCCATTCCTGAGCTGAGGGAGGCATGTGACTACCTCTGCATCTCCTTCAACTACAGCACCGTCAAGTGCAGAGACCTGAGTGAGTATCTGACACTAAGTCCGACCGCCGCCTCAACTCATGTAGCCGCTGTGTTTGCCAGACTTTGGTGAGTGTCTGCTTGTTGTTGTTGTTGTTGTTGTTGTTCCTACATGCGCAGCTGCTAACTTTAAATCAGATTATCGTCGTTTAGATCCCCTCTGCATCACTGTATAATAAACACACAGCATTTAGGATGTGTTGCTGACGGAGCCTCAGGTAGCTCAGTGTTTGAATCACCTGCTGCCACGGAGCTACATGTGTGATATTTGTGTTGTTATTGTGCACTTGTTTGTGTATCAGAGTGTGTGGGAGGAGCTGCTGCTGCTGCTCGATGCTGAGATCTAAGTAGGTCATGATTAGCTGTGAGAATTAAAGCCTGTTATGCAGCCGATGGTTTTTATTCACCAGCCGTTCAATTTAAATCACATCAGAACCATGTTTTATTTAAGAGTTTGCCTTCGTCGGCGCATCAGAACGCCCCAGCAGTCCCTGTTTAGCAGCAATATTTAGGTCATACAGCAGAGCCAGAAGTTTGCATCAGTAAACATGCTGCTGAAAAACACCGTTACTGTGGAGCTAAAAGGCTCATTTTACTGTTTACAGCCCATAAACCTCCGTAGAAAGAGAAGAAACGGGTCCAGCTGCAGCCAGCTTCTGTTTATTTGTCCTCAAAACCGCCAATAGTTTATCCATCGCTTGGTTTGGTCGATTTAACGTTTCACAGCCGTGTTTACATGAACTAATTTACTGTCATTGCTCAGCAATGATTCTGTTGGACGGCAGCTTTAAAAGTACAGCAGAGAATGTGCAAATTTAAAATACAAATGTTTAGTAGAAAAAGACATTATACAATAGGTCCTCAACTTAAATCAGTTCCGTTCCTACAGATCTACCTAAGTCCATTTTCGCCGTACGTCTGAACTCAGGTGAAAATGTAACCAAAGCCGTTCCATGCATCACAATATCGATCAGTTCTTCATAAAGTCCTGAACACCAACAACTTCCATGCATGTATGAATCATTTTACTAGAAGATAACAGAATATTGTAACAGACTGATGTTGCTGTTGATGTTTCAGTGTTTATTGTTCAGTTCCAGATTTACCTAATGTCAGTGAACGAACGTGCCATGTTTAGTTAGCTCACCTCCGTTTTGTTTCTTGTTTTTGTCGTTTTTGTCATTTTGTGTCTCATTTTTGTCATTTTGTGTCTCATTTTTAGCGTTTTCTGTTTTGTTTTTATCATTTTGTGTCTGGTTTTTGTTGTTTTGTGTCCTGTTTTTGTTGTTTTGTGTCTTGTTTTTGTCATTTTGTGTCTCATTTTTATCATTTTGCGTCTCGTTTTTGTCATTTTGCATCTCATTTTTATCATTTTGTGTCTGTTTTTTATCGCATTCTGTCTTGTTTTTGTCATTTTGTTTCTCGTTTTTATTGTTTTGTGTCTCGTTTTTGTCATTTTGCATCTCATTTTTATCATTTTGTCTGGTTTTTATCATTTTCTTTCTTGTTTTTGTCATTTTGTGTCTCGTTTTTGTTGTTTTGTTTCTTGTTTTTGTTGTTTTGTGCGTCATTTTGTACGATGGGCAGTGCATGCTAAAGCGGAGAGCATTATGGGCGTTTAGCAGCAACGGGCACCATGACAAAGACTAATGAGGAGGTTCATGAGCTGAAATGTTCCACCTTTAAATTGTAGAGAAATCTGGCTGGTTTCTCCTGAAGCTCCTACGATCACCAGGACCTGAATGAGTTTGTTGAGGTTTCAATGTTTATTGTTCAGTTCCAGATTTACCTAATGTCAGTGAACGTGCCATGTTTAGTTAGCTCACCTCTGATTGGCTGAGAGTCAGCAGTAGAGAGAGCTGGGAACGGTGGCTAATTCTGGAGCTAAGTTATGGGGTTTTTCTAGTTATTCTGGCGTTGGCTACGGTCCACAGTAGCCTGTGTGAAGGTTCAATAAACCAGCAGAGAACCAGATAAAGTCTCACTCATTCATCACAGAGGGTCGCTACAATATGTTGACCTGGTTTTACAACTTGACCCATGTTGGTCGGTGTTTCTTCCTGTTCCCAGCGTTTTATTCTGTCTAATTTCACTTCCATGGAGACGGCTTTCCTTTTCTTCCAAGCATCAGAAGAGTCTGACTTACACTGGGAGCCATAATGAAGGGCAAAAGTTAGTGAATGCAGCACAGAACGTCTTGTTTTTGTCATTTTGTCTGGTTTTGTTTCTCTTTTTTGTCCTTTTGTGTCTGGTTTTTGTCATTTTGCGTTGTTTTTGTCGTTTTGTGTCGTTTTTGTCTTTCTGTCTTGTTTTTGTCATTCTACGTCTCATTTTTGTCATTTTGTTTTTGTGATTTTATGTCTTGTTTTTGTCATTTTATGTCTAATTTCTGTTGTTTTGTGTGTTGTATTTTCATTTTGCGTCTTGTTTTTGTCGTTTTGCGTCGCTTTTGTAATTTTGTGTCTCGTTTTAGTGGTTTGATGTCTTGTTTTGTCTGCCATCAGAAGAGTCTGACTTACGCTGAGAGCCGTAATGAAGGGCAAAAAGTCAGTGAATGTAGCACAATCCAAGGTGGCGTCCAACCAGAAAAGGGAAACAAAGCCGTCTGATAGCGCTGTGTGACGACGTATTCATCCGCTCTGATCGTCAACTAGTTCCACGTAACAACGAAACGCTGTAGGTCGATGTCGTCGTAAACTGAGGACCTCCTGTATAAGATAAGATGAAATAAACTTTGTTCATCTTCTCGGTGGAGACTTAAATGTTACAGCAGCTGGATGAGGCATGAAAGAAGCAGAAAAATAATAAAAGTACTAACAGGCTGAAAATAAAGATAGAATAAAGGTAGAATAAAGACGAGGCTTCATGAATTTACATGTCAATATGTACAGAAAAGACACGGTGGATTACAAGTAGATGTATATCTATGATAACAACAGCAAAGTTTAGTTTTTGTTTGGTTTATTAATAACTATAAAAACAGCAACTGATGTTGAACGTTGCTGAAAATATATGAAAAAGTTCAGCTTGAAGTAGCGCAAAACTTACAGTACATACAAGTCAAGATGCTGTTGTATTTAAAGATGTAAAAACTGTAGAGCAGATTTAAAATGTCATAAAAACTAATTGAAATAAAGAAAATATAAATTACTTGTTTTCATTAGCTGCTCATAAATGTCGTCAGAAGTTGGCGCTGTAGGCCTCGTTAGCTGTAATAAACGGAGTAGAAGAAGATCTGTCCGCTGCTAAAGATACTGAAGAAGATAAACAAGCGTCTGTTCTTCTGTTCTGTACAGTACTCCAGAAAAAGCTCCAGTACTTCCCGGTACGTAGTATGGCAAATATAGCGCTCTAAAAATACCAGGATGTCCGACTGCATCCCGTTATATTTAGCAGGTCCTGAGCCAGCAGGACTTTTCTGGACATTCTGACCCACAATCCTCTGCAGCAGGAAATACATCAATGTTTTCATGTAAACAAGCTTTAGCTAATTTCAGACGGCGAAGGTCAGAGTTTAAGGCACAATATTATGTCGAAGTAGTTGTATAATACTGCAAGAAACAGGACAGCAGTAGTATTAGAAGTAAAAAGGAAACAGTAAGTGATTGGAAACACAGATCAGTTGTTGGTCAGCTGATAAATGTTAAAGAAGAAACAAAACAAACGTTTATCTACATGGAAAAAATTAGGAAAGTGTCCAGGAATTGTTTTTAATCAGGAAAGTTGTAAAGACAACTAAATAAACAGCTGATCAGAACTAAATGTTTGCTACTTTAATATTAGGGATGATAATAGTTAATTGATTAATTGCTGTTAATCATTTAACTGATGAAGAAAAAGAAGGTCGTGCATGTCAGTAAATGTAGATCAGCTGTAGTTCCTGGTTGTTCCACCAGGTGGAGCCTCTGACTGTTTTATGCTGTAGACACCAGAGGAGGCATCACTCAGTCCTAGCTAAACTCCCACAATACTCTCTGCTTCAACATGTACTACAGTTCATGCTTCAACATGAACTACAGTTCATGTTAAAGCAGAGAGCATTGTGGGAGGTTAGCAGCAATGGGGCACCATGACAAAGACTTCTGTGGAGGTTAATGACCTCCAAACAGAACTGTGCGTCATAAATGAACCAAAGCCTGTTGCGATGGTTTCCCTGTTGCCCAGTGGTTCACGTAAACAAGACGCTAATATCATACATTGATGCTTTTTAGAAGAACCCCAAAAGTTAAGGTGAATTTTTCAGTTTCGACTATGTTTTTAATAGTTTCATACTTAGAAATGCTAATTAAAATAGGCCACAAAAACACCAGAACTCTGCTCGAGGTCTAACCAACGGGAGAAATTATTTCTAATTAAGTATCTTCTGAAAGTTGCATTGTCCGTTTTAAACGTCAGCTAGCTTCATTAGCACTTTGCTTCAGGTGTTCCCTTGTTAACAGCATCTGCTCATGAGTGTAACGGCCTGAACTCGTTATAAGAAATATTTGGCTGCTAAACAAATAAATCACAGATCAGTCAAATAAATCCTTCTGAGGTCGGATCATTAGCGAGTTTAGCTTCATGTGATTATCATTAAAACAGCTAAAAAACTTAATACCCAGAACAAAAACAGGCATTTTGGAGTGATGTTAGTCTAGTCTTGTAGAATAGCGTTTACTAGAGGAAAACTAAGTTCAATTTATTTTTGGTTTATTGCAAATATCCCAGCTGTAGGATTAATAAAAGCTTATCTTACATAATGATAAAATCGGCTCGCTCACGAAGTTTAGGTCTCTTCCTGTATTTGAACAGATCCAGACAGTTTCAGTTTAAATTTAAATTAACTTTATTGTTCCTTTGCAGTCATTCTGGGACCATATTTTAGGTCTTTTTGTAATACTTAAAGAACCGTGCTTAAATTTTGCAGTACTTGTACTTTACTAGAGTATTTCCGCTTTCTGCTACATCTCAGAGGAGCAATTTGTGTGACATGCAGTATTACTTTATTATTTCAGTATTGTTGACAGTGTTACTTATTTCTTCTTCTATTGTAGTTTTATTTCAGCTTACTTATTTCTAGTCATTTATTCTTCTCCTGTTGCCTCACTTTTTCTGTTAAGCATTTAATTTGACCCCAGAATTTCTCTCAGGATTATAAAAGCAGACCTCATCTCATCTTGTACCTGATCTCATCTAGTACCTCATCTCCTCTTGTATTTCATCTAGTACCTGATCTTATCTCATCTAGTACCTGATCGTATCTAGTACGCGATCTTATCTAGTACCTGATCTCATCTCATCTTGTACCTGAGCTCATCTAGTACCTTATCTCATTTAATCTAGTACCTGATCTCATCTAGTACCTGGTCTCATCTAGTACCTTATCTCATCTAGTACCTCACCTCATCTAGTACCTGATCTCATCTCATCTAGTACCTCACCTCATCTAGTACCTGATCTCATCTCATCTAGTACCTGATGTCATCTCATCTACTACCTTATTTCATCTTATACCTAATTTTATCTTATCTTGTATCCAATCTTATCTTGTGTCTCATCTTTTACTTGATCTCAGTTGTATCTCATGTAATACCTGATCTTATCTTGTATCTTATCTCTTGTATCTGATTTCATCTAGTACCTGATCTCATCTCATCTGGTACCTGATCTCATCTCATCTAGTACCGGATCTAATCTAGTACCTCATCTCCTCTTATATCTTCTCTCTTCTGTTTTGTCAGGCGCCCTGATGCACGAGCTGTCCAACGACGGCGCCCGGCATCAGTTCGAGTGCTACCTGGAGGAGATGGTTCTGCCGCTGATGGTGGCGAGCGCTCAGAGCGGCGAGCGGGAATGTCATGTGGTGGTTCTGACCGACGACGACGTGGTGGACTGGGACGAAGAGTATCCTCCTCAGATGGGCGAGGAGTATTCTCAGAGTAAGACACTGGGTTTGGTGACAACGTGCTAGGGGTAGCATATGCTAACATTGGGTTAGCTCCAGTTCAATCTTTATCTTTATTGGTCATTGCACATTTTCATATACAACGAAATTTCATTTGAGCTGCCCTGCCAATGACAGCTCTGGCTGCTGCGCAGTGCTGCGCGCACCTTTCTTGAAGAAAAAAAGAAAAAGGACATGTTGGGATCTGGGTAGGGATAGCAGAGGGTAAAAGAAAAAAAGGCTCGTACCAAATGGAACCTCCAATGTTGGGAAATTCAATTTGAGAAGGAACCTAAAAAAAAAACAAACCCGCAAACAGGCAAAGCATGACATTAGACAAGGATAGTTGGGATAAGGATGTGGGGTGATGGAGGGAGGAGCACTGCACAGTTAGCTGGTTCCTGTGCAGGTGCACGGATTCCTGGCTCCTGTGTATAGTGAGGAAAGCTTGTGGAGGCAGGGGGGATGGTGGATATGGGAATGTATGTGTGAATGTTTAGCTCAGTCCTCAGTTCATGAGTCCGATGTTTGTGTACGCGTGTAGCCCATCTACTTCCGTCTCAGACCTCCGGTGTCTCAGTTCGCGAGGGTGGGAGCGCGATAACACAGCAAGGTTGCTATGGAGATGTCCTCGGTTGGCCCGGTCCAAAAGTCAACAGGTGTCCTTGGGGGGGTGGGGGGGTGGGGGGTGTAGGAGAGCTATCTCTTGGCCATGAAACTTCCAGAGGAGTTTGTTATTGTTCCAGGGGCGCCAGAATGTAATCAGTTTCCTTCTTGTTTGGTCGGGAGAGAGGAACAATTTCACCTTCCCCCTACTGCTCTCAACAATTTTAGACCTCAGCTGTAGCGATTCTCACTCTGATGGCTTCCAATCTGCGACTCAAATCAACAGTCACACCAAGCAAATTGTTCATCTTACGATTGAGTTCGTCATACCGAGCATCGGCAGCCGTGATCCGTTCGTTTGCATAGACCAGCAGTGTTTGGATGTCGTTTCTGTCTGCGGTCTTCCTGATTTTCCAGAAGCTCAGGCCAGTGAACAAGCCAATTATCAGCAGGCCTGTCATCATAAATCCGAATATATAAACATCTTCCACATCCTCCACGGATAGGGGTGCCAGGCACATGATCCCCTTCCACTTCCCCCAGGCGTCGATCACGTAACCAGAGGCGAAACTCCCATCCAGGCAGGTAGGCTCCCCTAGGCCTGTGCTCTTTGTGGCGACAATCTTGTCAGTTGTGTTGAGAGACCAGTTAATCAATTCCATGATCGGTGTTTCGAAGGTCCAGTGCCAAGCGATCGCTTCACTGAAACCAGGTTAATGTTAAAAGCAGCTGCTGTTTACTTCACATAATCCTGAACGCGGTTAAACCGTAAAGAATAATTCTGATTACAGCTGCAACTAATGATTGTTTTCACTGTTGATTAATTTCTGGATGAATCGTTTAGTTGTTTGATCTCCAAAATGTCAGAAAATGGTGAAAATATGGATTTCCTAAACCCCAAAGTCTGGTTTTGTCCAAAGATCTTCAGATTAAAGTCACAGAGGAGGAAAGAAAGAAGAAATTATTCACATTTAAGAAGCTGAAATCACAGAATAATCTAAAAACAATTAGTAAATAGAAAATAGTCCCCAACAAAAAGCACGATTTCTCCTGTTTCAGTAAAAAAAATTTGTGGGTTTCATCTTTAAAGATGTGTTGACCTCAGATCAGCTGTTTGAAGAACATGTGATGTATCCTCGTGTTGACTTTTCTTCTCCTCTTCAGTCATCTACAGCACCAAACTTTATCGCTTCTTCAAATACATTGAGAACAGAGACGTGGCCAAATCAGTGCTGAAGGACCGAGGCCTGAAGAAGATCCGTCTGGGGATAGAAGGTACTAAAACACACTTTGATTTCTAGTCTTCATCAAAAAAAATGAAGGATTTAGAGTTGATATGTTATCTTAGACTGATTTAAATTAGAATTTCAAACTGACAGGTGGTTGAAAAACAATTAAGAAACATTTTACGACTTTATCCTACAAAAAACGACAACAAATCAGTAAATAAAAGTTTTAGTGACATTTTGGACGACATACTAAACTATGACGTTTTTGTCACATTTTGGACGACATCCTAAACTATGAAGTTTTTCAGTTTCAGTCGCTGTTTTTTGAAATATATGAAGAAACTCAAGATAGTGGCACTGACCCACCACCGCGACTTACCAGTGTATCAATATAAATGCTAACAGCTAGGCATGTCCTCAACCTGATCCTAAGATCAGAATATGGGCCACTCACAGGAGTGTTTATTTATTTGTATGGGCATAAACGGATGTCTGATTCTGTGTTTACGTCCGTTGCCATGTTGACACATCAAAAAGCAACAATAACCACCATTAGATTTTCCTCTGGGATGTAGGAAAGCTGTCTGAGATTAATCCAGCTTCATTTAGCATGTTAGCTCTGGTTGGAGGTCATTAACTCCTCATTAGTCTTTGTCATGGTGCCCATTGCTGCTAAATTCCCACAGTGCTCTCTGCTTTAACATAAACTGTAGTCTGAGTGATGCCTCCTCTGGTTACTACAGTACCAAACAGGAAGAGGCTCCACCTGGTGGAACAACCACTTACTACATCTACTGTACCTAAAGTGTGTATTTTCTGACTTCTTTTATGTACTTCCTGTCAGGATACCCGACCTATAAGGAGAAGGTGAAGCGGCGTCCCGGCGGTCGTCCTGAGGTCATCTACAACTACGTCCAGCGTCCGTTCATCCGGATGTCCTGGGAGAAGGAGGAGGGGAAGAGTCGCCACGTTGACTTCCAGTGTGTCAAGTCCAAGTCCACGACCAACCTGGCGGCGGCCGCCGCCGACATCCCCCAGGACCAGCTGGTGGTGATGCAGCCGCCGGGGCCTCAGGTGGATGAGCTGGACACTCTGCCGCCAACACCGGGTGGTGTCGACCTCCACCAGCCACCGCTCGGACCGGACAACAACCAGGGACCGCCGGCGGTCTACGAGGCCCAGACCCAGCAGGACAACAGAGAACACAGCATTGCCCACGGCAACCAGCAGCAGCAGCACACTCAGGCCACGTACCACTACGACCCCGACACCCCGTCACCCTCTGCATGAAGCCCCGCCCACAGACTGTTAGCAGCCATCATCTGAGGAGGATCAGTTCCTGTTCCAGACCAATGTTTCTTTAACACCTGACCCTTACCCCCAGAACCTCCTCAGAACCTCCTCAGAACATCTGCTTCTTTATCTCCAGTAACTTAATGATCAGGGATCTACCTTCAGACGGAATATTTCCAGAGTTCCAGGTCCTTGAAGTCCATAGAGGAGGGTCCAGATTTATCACTTTAGATGGACTTTTCCCATCATTTCTGAGCCTCAGAACTGGACCCACCTCTATGGACTTCAAGGACCTGGAATGTTCTAAGTGAGACTAAACTTAAAGACTGGAAGCAGGAAAGGAGAACGTCCCCTGGAGAAAGTTCTAGAGTAGACCTACAAACAATGGTTGTCGGTAGGTCTACTCTTGAACTTTCTCCAGGGGACGTTCAAGAGTATACCTACCTCTTGAATGGTTCTAAAGTATACCTACCGACAACTGTACAGTAGAACTGGAACTTTTGTAAAGAGGTAGGTGTGCTCTTGAACGTCTCCTGGAGAAAGTTCTAGAGTAGACCTACCGACAACTGTTAGGTCTAGAACTTTCTCCAGTTGTCGGTAGGTCTACTCTAGAACTTTCTCCAGGGGACGTTCTCCTCTATGGACTTCAAGGACCTGGAACTCTGGAAATATTCTCAGTCTGAAGATAGAACTCTGATCATTAATAAATTTTCTGCAGATGAAGAACCAGAAGTTAAAGGTTCAGTTTGTTAGAAGTTCACTCTGACGGCAGCAACAGAATTGTCACTGAGGAGAAAGAATTTAAACTGGAGAAGCACATGAAGATGGATCACCTCTTGTTGCTCTCAGTGAGAACTTCTACATCTTCTGAATCATCTTCTCCATCTCCTTCCTCCACCACTTTGCCTTGTCGTTGTTCATTGGCTGCAGCTGGTTTCTCAGTGTCTGGATGATCAGAAGAACATCGTTGGTCCAGTTTGTTGTTTTCTGGAGTCGCTGGAAGTTTGTTTTTCACACCATAGTTTTTAAATCCTCCTCGTCTTGTTGGTTTCTTCTTGTTTTTACAGTTTTTTGTCCTGACTGAGGACAGAATCCACAATGAACACAATGTTTTTAAATAAAGAATTCACAACAACTTCAGACTCTCTTATTTCAATCTGTCAGAAAGTCTTCAGATTTCCATCAATAATAATACTAATAATAACAAAGTGTTTATATTTCTGTTGGTCTTTACCATAAAAAAAAGCTGCTCAGGAACGTTTACATGATTAATAGTTTTTTTTTTTTTTTTTACTTTAAAACTGGAATTAATTCGGTAAATTTGTATAAAATCTCAAGTTTTAGGCTCTAAACCTTAATATTGGAAACAGTTCAGTAAATATTTTCATTTCTATTATGTTGTGGTTAACTTTAATAATTAAATTAAAGTTGAAGGATATGAAGTATATTACGGTCTGGTCCGTGTATATTTTGGCAATTGGATTTTCCGTTCTGAAACGGGTATTGAAAAAAAACGAGTGGTTATTTGGTTTTCGTTTTAAAATACAAAAATTAAAATTGAAATACAAGGCGTTTTTCCTTTTCATGATCAAAAAGGGATGTACGAAATTTTAAAAATGCTTTGATTTTCATTTTATATTTAGAATAACAAAAAAATAAAATTAGTAAGAGACAGAAACGACAAAAGGTCAGTTTTTTCATTTTCTGAGACCGGAAGTGGTCATCAGCAAGCGTGGAGCCAAACGACAAGAAGATTCTCAGAGGGCGGAGCCAGAGAGCAGTGATTGGTCAGACTGACTGAGAGCCAGAGAGCAGTGATTGGTCAGACCGTAGATAATATAGAAGACAGCTCGCTAGCGGATCTAGTCTGCTATATATCTATGGTTAGCACGTCTGGTAGCATCTCTGACTGCTGTTGATCTTGTTTTTGGAGTAAAACACGGTAAGAAGATAAATACTTCTAACCAGTAGCGTTGTTTTGTTGTACGTTAAGTCAGCAACTTGTGTAGAGTTGTGTTTTGTCATGTTTGAGCAGTTGGTCTGGACGCGTTAGCGAGCTAAGTGGCTAAGTTAGCTAGCGGGCTAATTAACACAGGTGGCTAACTTACCGCTGAACACCTGTGTTAGTTGCTGCTGCAGCTGTCCTCATTATTAGAGTGAACTTCTCAACCTGTATTTCTCTGCTGTTTATTTGAGCTTTTAAAAAAGTTATTTTACTTTAAGGTTAACTGAAACCCGTTCAGCTGCACTGAAGTTTAACATTCAGCTGGTTTGAATTAAACCGCGCTTAACTTAACATTGCGCAACATTACCTCTCTGAATCTCCATAATTTCATTAAATTCCTTCTCTCTTCCACTGCTCAAGTTCAATCCAGTATATAAAGTGACATTAATAGTGAATAAACTAACAACCAACCATTGTATTTATTTATTATTGTATGTATTTGTAGTAAAACATGAGTTGAAACATCCTACTTTTGGATCTAGAACTGCACAAGCCGTTCATTTTCAGTCACCTGACGAGTTAAACTCCCCTTTTTATGTGAGGTTGAAGCAGAAAGTCTGAGTTAACAAAGAAAGTTGTTTATAATTTGTGATACCTGTTATCTCTGACTGAGGCTTTAGTTTTTGTTGAGCCGATTTACACGTAGAAACTTTGTTCAGGAAGATTTCTCAGTAGTTCAGAGGACAGGCTGCTTTTTACACAACCTTGTAAGAGAATGTCTGTCAATGCTTTCAGCAGAATTTAGAAACACAACACTTCCTAAACAGATATTTTGAGGCTGTGAGGTTGAACGTTTGAGAGTATATCAGTGTGTTTGTTTGTGGTCTTTCTGTTTCTAGGTGGAAGCTGAATTAGTGAGGATGACTCCTGCTCCTGTCATCTCTAAGCTCCTCACACATCTTTACCTGCACATGAGGAAAATCACTCCTGTAGAATGCAGGTATGTTTGTCATTATTATAAAAAGATGTTGCCTGGTGACCTGTCAGAAACCCATCATACAGAGTCAGCCAAAATAATGTTTACACACATCAGGAAAAGAAAATCTTGCATCAATATTTCAATACCAAATTTATTCAGACATCATGAGATTAATAAAAGTTATCTCTGGCCTCTACAATTACAAGAGGTGCTCAAAGTGGTGGCCACTGGCTTCCAGACATTTCTGTTGTGTTGTAGACGTCACTTGTTGATGCTCCATTCATGAGGTAGCGCCATCTGTTGGGAAAACATCGTACAACAGGACACAGAGTTATCGTGATTTGATCAACCTTAGAAAGAGGAATCTATATGTATAGAAGTACTTATACAAATGAAATATTTACAAAAGTTTTTCTTTTCCTGATGTGTGTAAACATTGTTTTGGCTGATTCTGACTCTGTGAACTTAATGAGAACAAAACTGTCATTTAATTGTTGCTCTGAAAGCTTCTTTAGTGAAAACCAGCTGGTGTTCTGCTTTGAAACAAACTGCTGTTGAGGTCTGTGTTTTTAGGTTTAACCCCACAGTTTCTGAATGAACTGATAGTTGTTTTTTTCCTGATCAATGTGGACGTTATAATTGATGGTAACATTTACTGATCATATAATCAGCATGACAATATAACAGTAGAACATTCTGACCACCTGACTAATACTGTGTTGGTCCCTTTATGCTGCTAAAACTCCTCTGACCCAGTGGTTCATCAGAACCTCTGGGGATCCTGTGGATCCTGTGGGTTGCAGGGTGGGTCCTACCTAGACCAGGCTGATCCTGGACCATCCCACAGATGCTCCATCAGATCTGGATGTGGGGAGTGTGGAACCCAGGTGAACAGCTTAGCTCTGTCGTGTTCCTCAGACCACTCCTGAGCAGTTTTAATCTGTCCTGCTGAGGGTGGCAGCTGGCATCAAGGACTGCTGTTGCCATGGAGACTAGGGGGTTGTTTGTCCTGCAGTGTTTAGGTGGTGGTACATGTCAGACATCCACATGAACGTCAAGGTTTCCCAGCAGAACGTTGCATTAGAACAAGATGATGGATGATGTTCTCTTCAGCTGTCAGTGGTCAGAATGTTGTGGCTGATCAGTGGATCTGTCTGCCTTTACTCTGACATCCAGAGTTATACAAAAGTGTAGAATGTGTGCAGTGCAGAAGAGATTTACTTTATTGTATGCAGTTTTAGTGGTTCCATCAGAGAAAATCATATCCATATACAGATTTTTATTAATTCCAGGGCTGGTTCAGTAAAGATTATAATAATAACTACATCACATAATTCTTTGTTGCAGTTGGAATTTTGCAGACTGAGAGATGGTTGAGAAGGTTTGCAGTTCTTGTTTTAGCAAAACATGTTATAATAGAAGATCTTTATTGTCATTGTACATGAAATTATCTGCAAACCAGCAAAGTGCATCAGTCTGAGGTATCTAAAAATAAATAAGTAAAGAAAAATGCTTCTAAAGCCCATAATAAACAGAATATTTTGAGGGAATATTCTAAAAAGGAAAGAAAAGCTCCATTCTCACTCCTCTCAGGATAAACTGTCATTAAAATTGACTTTAAATTTAGCTTCAGCACAAGATAAAAACATTTACTTTCATTACTGATGTTGTCAAGTTTTAATAAAGTTCATGCTACTTTTATTAAATGATGAAAGTGAATAAATTGTATTTCTGTGATCTGTGTTTGATTTCTGTCTTTTCTCCTGTCATCCAGATGTTCAGAGGGAGATGATGCCACATCTGGTCCAGCAGATGGAAGGTCTTGAAGTTCTCTGACTGGCCTCGACTGAAGATGGTCGTCTCACTGGATTTAAGGTTCAGATGCTCAGTAACAAACTCCACCAATGAGCCAACAGGGAAGCTTTAGGTTTATTAAATGTTGCTATGAAGGTTTCGCTGTTTTTCTTTGTGAATGCAATGAGCTCCAACTGAAACTTGAATTAGAACTTAGAAGTAAATCCTTCCATCTGAAAGGATTTAGTTGCATTAATAACCTCATAACATTCTAATTCTTATTCCAGTCTTGGTTGGAAATAGAATCTCTGTATTGATTCAGGTAAAAACTGAACTTCACAGCATGTTGGAGCAAAACAACCAGATGAAAACTGTGATGGTGTTGGATTGTCAGACCGTAATGTTGCAGCTCAAAGCAGCTTTTCTAGCTCAGTTCATTCTGACATTCAGCTATGAATCAACACAGCAGATGGTGATCCATGCTGTGGAAATCTCACATCTCCTGATTTAATGGGGCTGCTTTGCACTTTTTACGCTGTTTATTCACCAACACTTTATTTAATAAAAGTCCCATCTAGTTTTTATGAGGAATGTGATGTTTTAATTTCTCTTTAATTTCTCTGAATAACTGCAGTCTAATGCAACAGCTGGAATTGTAACATCTGTCCTGATATTGAGCATGAAGTATTGATCAGAATACTTATGGTTAGCAGTCATCCCTGAAGTTTTACATTCAAATCTTTACTTGTGTTGTGAACTTTGGTAAGAAGCAGAAACTTTAGCGTTGCCATGGATACATGAGTGTTAAATTCTGTCCATGTTTCCATTTTGGGAAATTCAGTCCAGCAGATGAGTTTGTTTTTACTGCCAGCTACCATTCAGTCTGAGATATTAAGAATAAATAAATAAATAAATGTGCATAATGTGGAAATGAACAGATTTTATTTTTATTTATTCCTACAGCATGTAAAGTTCCAGAATGTGGAGGAATTTAGTCTCACAATCACAGACAATAAATATTATCTGAAAGTCGGGTTATTATTGTTTATCAGCACAATACAAAAAGATTCATGTTAGAAATATTCCAGTTAAGACTCTAGAATATCATGATTTATGTAAATTTACCTCAATAATATGAATGTTCAGGTTAAGATTGTGCAGTGATATTTATTATGTAAGTTTAGCTGATTAAAGTTTATGACGCTGCACTACAATATTTATTATTTAAATTTACATCATTATTATAATATTTAGGCTCAGACCCTACAGTACTGAGATTAAGAAATCAAATATTCTATAAAATCTAAATACACTGAACTCATTTGGATATATTTAAGTGAGACTCTACAATATTATTTATGACACAAATCTATCTAAATCAAAATTTTAATCATTTTTACTCCAAACATTTACTGGACTGATTTAAATATTAAAATCACTCCTTTCTAATCCTCTGCTGTATGTTCAAACCTGAGGCCTTAAATAGAAACACACAAGTATCTGATTGAAGGAACTTCTGCAGAGTCCTGGTTCCACAACATGATGATAGAATTATAGACAAACTTTAACAAAAGCTGCCTGAGAGTTTACAGCTTTTTATGTTAGATTTCTTCAGTAATTTAATGAGAGTTATCAGCAAAAATCAGGTGTTCATTTGATGAACTTCATTTCCTAAAACATCCAGAATTGGAGCTCATATCTTTGGCAGCTGTAAAGTTTCTGCTCCTTCAAAGTTCACAACACAATGAATGAATTCCTAAAACACTCTCAATGCTGGAGAGCGTTTGATGCTGAAGCAGTGACCAGTTTTTCTGTTTCTTCTCTGGAGATGCACAATGAGGGACATCTGCAGAGACTGAGAAAGAGTCTCACCACATCCTGACATGAGGAAAAAGACTTTATTGAAGACTACAATGAGAAAAACTATCAGACAGCAGACGGCTGCATTCAAGGTGAGATCTGAACATTTGATCTGGAACAGGAATTCAATAACGGCAGCATGAGCTTCATTTCAGTCTGTAGCTGCTGAATTCATGGATGAATCATCTGGCACTAGAGAGGAAGACCATCAAACATCCACGTCAGCTGATGGAGGTCCAAGAGTCTCACCCAACAAACAACCTACAGAGTGAAGACCTCCAATCTGATTGGACGGCCTCCTATTCAGCCACATGTGTGAACAAATGCCTCTAAGCTGATTTGTTTTCTAAAATAAATCTAGTTTGAGTCCTAATCTCTGCCTGAGTGTTTGCTTCTTTACACTGCTGTTAACAGTTTAGGCTGTTAGATTGTTCCAGATAAGACAAGTACAAGATTCTTCAGAGCTGTTCTACCACGAGCCTGACAGGAAGAACTCCAACAGCTACTGAATGTTCCTGTGGTTCCCTCAAGGCTACAGGAGGAGCCCTACGAGGACGAGCTGGTCCACCTGATGGTGGCCAGTCGCTGCGGTTCAAAGCCAACACCGACTACGTGGACTTCTACTGGACCACACGGAGGCCTTCAAACCGGACCAACAAGTTCAGCGACTCCCCGACTCGTGGGTCTGAGGACACTGCCGAGCCTCGGTCCAGCCGGCCTCCTGTCTGTGGGTGTTTGAGTGCTGAGAGGTTTGTGGATGCATGTGAACGTTCTGTGTTGAAACAGCAGCTTTGGACTCAGTAACGCCGGGAAAAACCAAGAGCTCCTTTATTTGTGACTTCCACTAAAAAAACTGAAGAAAATAAGTTTGCCAGGGTTCTGACTGATAACAGATTATTAAATAATGAAAGTAATCCTTTAAATATTCCTTTAAACAATCCTTTTAGGTCTACATTTCCTTTACACTGACTTCTTGTTATATGTACAAGTATTTTGGGTGGAATATACCATTAAGCCCAATGTTCAAGGGTTCTTCTGGGAATATACCATTAAACCAACCTTTTAGGTAAATGTTCCAGGATGTTGGGTAGAATATACCATCAGATCAACCTTTTAGGTCTACATTGGAAGATTTTAGAGTAGAATATTACTCCAAACCATCCTTTAGGTCTACATTTAAGGTGGAATATTCCTTTACACCAAGATTTTTTGGTCTACATTGAAGGATTTTAGGTGGAATATTCCTTTGAATGAACTTTTTAAGTTTATGTTCAAGGATGTTGGGTGGAATATACCATCAGACCAACCTCCAAGGTCTACAGTAGTGGATTTTAGGTGGAATATACCATTAAACTCACCTTTTAGGTTTACATTGGAGGATTTTAGGTGGAATATTCCTTTTAACCAGCCCCTCAGGTCTCTTTGAGGATTTTGGATGGAATACTCAGTTAAAGCAACATTTTAGGTGCATGTCCAAGGATTTTTGGTGGAATGTTCCTTTAAGGTGGATGTTTGAGGACCTTGTAGGTGGAATACTTCCTGAAACCAACCTTTTAGGTCAACATTCAAAGATTTAAGGTGGAATATTCCTTTAAACCAACCTGAATTTCATGTTTTCATCATTATCAAGTGAGAAACCTCAATCCAGACTCCTCATAATGACATTTGAGATTTATGCTGCTGTTATTTGTTTAGTCCAGACTAAATGACAGAAATCCACAACTGTAATTTTATTTCAGGACTCGGTTATTAAATGTCAAAACAATCCATGTGACTCTAAAAACTCAACAGCTTTATAAACTCTAAGATTAAACTCTCCACAAGGATCCAAAATAAGTTGGACTTCTACATGAGAGCTTTAATTATTCTTCATCTACTTCCTGAAAAGTTTGGTCAATAAAAAAGACAAAAACTAATATTTTCAGCTGAACTAAAGACAGACTTTGTGATTTTTCTGCTCACATGTTGTGTTGTTGTAAACTTCCTCTTTCAAATAAATAGCCTCCTAACCCCCTGGAAACCAGCGTTTGTCCTGTTTTTGTGTTGCTCCTCGGTGACCCTAGACAGCCGGGTCCTAATGTTTTTTGAGCAACACACCATACTATGACGTTTTTACAATGATGGTTCTACTATGAAACCAGTTTGACATGTTCAGGTGTTCTTTGTGTGAAAACTCAGACATTTCAGGGATCAGAAGGTGGTTTTCAACTTTCTTTGTTAACTTTCTGCTTCAACTTTAAACTAAATTTACTTCACTAAGCCAGCCCTCTGGACTTCCAGTAAGCTGTGTTCCTATTGGCTGTCCAGGTGGCTGCTTGGTGTTATCAGGAACACCTGAGCAGCTCAGTGTCTTCCTGCTTTATTTAGCTGCAGACAAACATTTCCTCTGTTTCTCTTCACCAGTGAACCGGGTTTGGTTCCATTGCTTTAGTTTGTTCTTTAGGCGTTGGCTTGCAGCTTCCAGCAGTAAAATCATCTTTAATGTGTTTCTTGGTGTGTTTTAGGGCTTTGTACTGGATAGTTGTCTTGGTAAATGTGGTTCTTCAGCCACAGTTAGCACATGGTGCTAATGTGTGCAGTGATTAGTGGATTTGATGCAGCTGAGTTGTGTCTTTATCTTGGCTGTAGTGAGTCTTTAGAGGTTTTTGGTCAGACACATTCTGTATTCTTGTTTATGAACCAACGTTGGTTGTCCAGAAGGTAAGAGTTCCTGTCCTGATTCTCTGTTCTCAGAGGTTCTCTGGTAGGCTGCAGGAGACTTTAGTGTTTGGGTTGTGCTCGTTTGGTTTTTGTATGGTTTCATTTGGACGACTATCTTGAGGCCCCTCCATGTGGTTTAGTGAGGTTTTCTGGAACAGTTCTACAAAGCAACCTGCAGCAGAAGAGACTTTGAGAGTTTTTAGGAAGTTCTGGAGACCAGACTTTAGAGCAGCAGAAACATTTGTCAGCAGTTTGAGCAGGAGAAGGTGAGCTTCAGAGTAGAAATGAGACAGAAACCTTCTTGACCCGTGTGGTGAGGTCCTGTACCAAGAGTTTGAGCAGGTTGTGAAGAGTCTGTAGTTCTTTGGTCTGAAAGCACAAGAAGAGTCGACTCATTAAAGGAGAAAACAGGAGATCTTGTTGGTTCTTCTGTCACTCTGCAGTTTCCATAGACTGAATATCAAGTTTACATTTTATATGATTTCCCATGTGAGCCCAAGAAGACTTCAATAAACTCCCTCCATCCCCTGGACACAACATATTTTATTACCATGTTAAATATTTATTTTAAAATATGTTTTTGAGTTTTAATCATAGTTTTAGCAGTTTTTCTCTTTGCTTGTTTAGTTTTGTCGTCTGTGTGAAAGGTGCTAAACAAATAAAGTTGAATTGATAAACTGAATAATTGACTAACTCATGATTGTGACAACAGAAGTATTTTCATTGTGATTTAAGGATTTGTTTCATTTTTAAGGTTGGGGTTAAAATCTTGACCGAAAAAAAAATTAAAGAAATAAACTACATTTTAAAAAAGCAATTAAATAAAAGGAAAAAACATTTAATACAATAAAACTTTTCAAAAGAAAATTAAACATTAAATACAATCAAATTATATTAAACAGACAAAATATTTAATTAGATAATTAAACAGAAGATACAAAACATGTAATTATGAAATTAAGCAATATTTTTCAAACAAATATTAAACATTAAAGATGAAATATTTTAGATAATTAAACATTTTAAAAATACAATTAAAAAGAATATTAAACATTTAAAAAAAATATAAAACATTTAATTAGATTATTGAACCTTTAAAAAGCCAAAAGATTTAATTAAACAGTTAAATGTTTAATTAGAAAATTAAATCTTAAAGACAATAAAACTTTAAATAGGAATTAAACAGAAAATACAATGAAGCATTTAAAAAGAAAATTAAACATTAAAAGGTGTTAAAACATTTAAAAAGAAAAACCTTTAAGATTTAATCAAAAAATTAAACATTGGGAAAGAAAAGGAATTTTTTTCAAACAAGCCGATAAAACATTTGAAAAAAAAAAACAATTAAACATTAAAAAGACAAAACATTTCTAAATCAAATCAGACATTAGAAAAGAATAAAAGGAGAGAAAAGAGCAAAACTAAACATTTAAGAAGAATCAAACTAAAGACAAAACATTTGAAAAGACACCAGTTAGACTTTAGAAGATCAAATTAAACAGAAGAGACAATAAAACGATCAAAAAGAGCAAAAACAGATAAAGGACTTTAAGCATTTTCTAGTCTGAAATGAAAACATCAAGTTGTTCTTCAAACATTTCCTTTTTCTATGTTCTTGGTTTGATTGTGGACAGATTTACTAAGAACTCATTTCAGAAAACTGCTTTCAAGATAAAGTCTACTAGTAGTTGAAGGCATTGATCAAACTAATGTTACCTTCTGATCTCCACAAACTTTACTGTTCAGTGAAGAGAATCAAAGTTTGTTGAGGATTTCTAAAAAACCCACAGGTGAAGGTCTGAGAAGAACTCAGATGGATGTTCTAAATGTGAAATCAAGACTCATGGTCACAAGTTTTAAGGCTTCTGTTAACCAGAAAGTTCAAACTAATAGAGAAGTACTGAGAAACTTTTAGGATTTCAGTCCTCAGACTGTCTGAAGGTTCAAACTATCAGAGAAGTACTGTGGGACCTAGAAAATTTCAGCCCTCAGACTGTGTGAAGGTTCAGTCTAACAGAGAACTACTCAGGAACTTAGAAGATATCAGTCCTTGGACTGTCTGAAAGTTCAATCTAACAGAGAACTACTGTGGGACTTAGAAAATTTCAGCCCTCAGACTGTGTGAAAGCTCAGGTCCTGAGGACTCGGGAGGTGTGGAGGCTTTGGAAAGTCTTGGAACTGAGGGTTCCACCCTCCAGCACAAAGGCTGAAGTCCAACCTCCTGAGAAAAACGGTCGAGTCGAGACTCGAGTTAAAAAAAAACTCGAAAACGACAAAAAATAGATGATAAATGCGCAAAAAAAAGAAAATTTAGTATCTGAGCAAATAGCTCAGGGGGATAAGAAGAAGACTACCAAGTGGAAGGTCGCAGGTTCAAGACCCGCCACTGGCAGTTTTGTTTCTTTGTCTTTGTCAGGATTTTGAGAAAATTTAAGAAGTGTCTGGTCTTGAACCAGCGACCTGCAGCTCCATAGGCAAATCCTTAACTCACTGAGCTACAGATCAGATACAAAGAAATAAATTCGTCGTCCCTTTGACATCGTAGTTCCTGAAGTGACCGCATGGGTGGAGCTAAGGCGGAGTCTGGGTGGAGTCAGGGCGGAGAGTAGGCGGGGAGGTGGGTGGCGGCCTCCCCCCTCTACTCCCCCACCTCCCCCACGACCCACCACACCTTCCCCCGCCCCACGAGTTCTTCGAGTCTCCACCAGTTCTTCGAGTCTCCACAGGTTTTCCCCAGTTTCTGGAGTTTCCACCAGGTCGGAGGCAGAACAAGTTGTCATGAAGAGGTGTTGAAGTCGGCCAGGATGGACTGACTTTTTACAGTGACTAGAAGGAAGACGACTAGAAGAGCAGGTCTTTAACCACCATCCATAAAATCCATGGAGTCGCTCCAGAGAAATGAAGGAAGGTCAACTTTTATCAACCTCCATCCAGATATTCAACTTGATATCTTTACTTGGAGATTTTTAGCACCACAAACCTTTAGCATCACACTTTATTATCATTTATTAGGACTTTAATGGAATCCACCAGCAGATTTAGTTTTTGTTGACAAATTTTATTCTTGTCATCGTGGGACTGCAGTATTTAAAACTGTTCCTTCTATTTGACCTCATGTTTATTAGTTTTAGTGGAGAAAGTTATTTTAATTGTCCATTAGTCTCTTAAAAAACAAATAATAAATTGGATTAGTCAAGAGCTTTAAATTTCTTACTTTGTCATATTTTAAATATGACAAAAAAATATAAAAATAAAGCGTCTTGAGACAATTTGACCTGTAATTGGCGTTATATAAATAAAATTGAATTAAAATTGTGTGTATCTTGTAATGTTGGAGTAATTCAGCCATATATGTTGGAAAACACATTTTCTTTGTCCATTAATCTGTTGATTGTTTTCTCCACTAATTCATTTCTTGTTTTGGTTTATAAAATGTCAAACCCAAATATATTCAGTTTACTGTCATAAACACCAAACAGATTCATGATTCATGATGCAGGAATCAGGCAGTTTGTCACTTTTTGATCTTAGTTTAGTCAGAAAGATAGTTGATAATGTGTGAATTGTTGCAGCTTGTGAGCCGTAAAAGGTTTTAATCTTTGGGGTCGAGTGTCAGAAAACATTTAGAAACCAACATCAACAAAACACTCAACAAAGATTTGAACATCATTAAAGGGAAATCCAACTTTTGCATGACAATGTCTAATTAAAGGACATTTATTTCCAACGTAAATGTGTTATATTCATCCTCTGGAGCTTTCTCTTCACATCGTCTTCCACCTGGACTGGTTTGGTCGGGAGCATGTGCAACAAACATTTGAAAAACTGCACTTTAACATCAATGAATGACACTGAAGTTTAATCTCTACATAAATGAGACTGAGTCTGGATGTGCTGCTCTGTCATTAACTCCTAAGTTTAGGGAAAGTTCAAACAAAAGAGGACAGTTCAGATCAGACTTGAGAATGAGCTTATTTTGAACAAACATCTCAGACTTTCTGAGCTTCAGCACCTCTAGCAAGATATTTTAACAACAAGCAACTCAAGAGATCCAGAAGTTGGAGAGAGTTAGCTTTAGCTGAGCCAAAGAACATGTGGGACGCTAACCTAGCAAACATTTCAGACTTTTCTCTGTGAATTCTGAGAAATAATTTCCTATTTAATGACAGAGCTACACATCTTAACTCAGTCTCATTAAAACAGACTCTAATTCAGTGTCATCCATCCATATTAAAGTGCAGTTACCCAAAATGTTTGTTGCATGAGCTCCAACAAAACCTGTCCAGGTAGAAGGCCACTTTGACAAACAGGAAGTGGAAGATTCCAAGCAGATTTATAGAAGGGGGAACCGGACTGTACTAAGTGTTGTCCAGTATAGAGGGGTGTTTTGTGGGTTTTTAAGGCTGATAATGATTATTAGTGAGACATTTGGAGTAGATATTCATTTGCAGTAAATGAAAGTATTTAAAATCTTGGAGTTAAACTTAGAAGAACACAAACTCTAACAGAAAACTTTGTTGATACGTTTTTGTTTTGTTTACAGATGTTAAGCTAAAGGAGTTTTATTGGTGACGTCTAACCAATCAAATCACTCCAGAAGACAGAGCGACCACAGGTAGATAAAGGTTCAGAGCCAAAGTAAATGTATTTATTACCAGTAAAAAATCAAATACCAATAATCAGTAAATCAATCAGCCCACAATTACTACAATTCTACAGTGTATGTCTCTTTCCTTTGACTTGTTATTTGTACAATCTACGATGTATATTTTCTACTATACTACTACGTTTGTTTCCTCCTCCTCTGTTGTTTTCTGGATTGTACTCAGCTGCATGTCTTCGTCCACCAGGCCTCCGTTGACTCGTCCCACCTGCCGTCTCTGGAAGCTGAAGCTGGATTGGAACAGACCAAAGTACAGTCCAATCACGATGCCAGCTGCCTCTCAAAAGGCTCCTTCATCTGGCAGGTGGCAGCACTTCTTCTGAGGGGAAGCTGAGCTGGTCCAGCAGAACTTTGGAGATGTGTTCCAGTGGTTGGTGGATGTGTGGGGAGATAGAGAGGGACCTTTGAATTATTCAGAAAGGAAAACAGGGAACCCATTGGTAGTTTTAGTTTAGGCTGCTACTGAGGTGTGTTTTTGGGTTTTAAGAGGTGAACAGGAAGAGTTTTTTTCCTATTGATTACCTTTTACTTTGTTCCTGGTTGGAATGCCCATCAATGTCAACATGAAGTTCACTTTTAGTTCTGTTTATTTATTTTTATTTTACTAACACCCATTTGCTTTTAACCCCTCACATGTTGTGTTGTTCTAAACTTCCTCTTTCAAATAAATACTCGTCTAACCCTCTGGAAACCAGCGTTTGGACTGTTTTTGTGTTGCTCCTCACCTCCTTCAGACAGCCGGGACAAAACAACGTTTTGTGGACTGAAGGCTTTTCTATGACGATTTTAGAGCTACATGCTAAACTATGACGTTTTTAGAGCGACATGCTAAACTATGACGTTTTTAGAGTGACATGCTATAGTATGATGGCACGTTTTTGCAACATGTTGGAAAAATCCCATTTTTTTTCGACATAGTATGTCGAAAAAAAGTTTAAAAAAAGTATACTATGGCGTTTTTTTGCGCCAAAATTCATGATGATTTTTTTTCAAAGTAAACCTTACCATAGAGTTTTTCATGGCCTCCTTTACATTATTTCATCATTTGGCACGTTTTTACAACATGTTGAAAAATCGCTTTTTTTTTTGACATAGTATACTATGGTGTTTTTTTTGCGCCAAAATTCATGGTGATTTTTTTTTCAAAGAAAACCTTTCTGGAGTGTTTTTAATGGCCTCCTTTACATTATTTCATCATATGGCACATTTTTACAACATGCTGAAAAATCCAATTTTTTTTTTGACATAGTATACCAGCGAACCCCAATTGGCGGCCCGCGGGCCACATCCGGCCCGCAGTATACAAATGTCTGGCCCGTACCAACCCAAACGCACTAACACACCTGTCCTAATGTGGAAAATAAATGCGCTGCGCTTTTTCATTTTGATCTCATCCCACACTGTACCCCTGACCTCCAACCTCACCCTGTTGAACGCGCGTGAACGTAAGATCTCCTGCACGCTCTTTTCAGTCCTGCAGTGAATCCGTCTATCTTGAACGCTAATAGTGGTGGTACCAGGCACATCTGTCCAAACCCAAGAGCATGGCTAACACGAAGAAGCGTAAAGTGGACTTTGAAAACCGTCAGTTTAAATCTGACTGGACTGATCGTTTTTGTTTTATTGTACCAGATCATGCTAAGTCTAAGCCGACATGCTTGATTTGCACGCAAACTGTGGCTGTCTGCAAAACAGATAATCTGAAGTGGCACTTCAACACTATGCATGCTGCCAGTTTCAATGCCAACTATCCTCCAGAATCCGATCAGCGCAAGCAAAAGATAGCAAATATGATAACATCATACAAGCACACCGTATCGACGATCTCTAAATCAACATCGGCACAAGAGAGCGCCACAGCTGCATCATTGCAGGTATCCTGGAACCTGGCTAAAGCTAAGAAGCCATTTGCTGATGGTGAGTTAATGAAATCCTGTGCAGTTGCTATGGTTAGCGAAGTTTTACGTCATGATGAAAAACAAAAGAAGACTGTTGTAGAACTACTAAAGCAGGTGCCATTGTCGGCTAATACGGCTACACGAAGAGTGGAAGTTTTAGCCGCGGACTGTTTTTCCCACCTACTCACCGATTTGAAGAAAGCTGAAGCTATTTCACTAGCCACAGACTCGTCCTGTGACCGCACTGATATGGAACAGCTTTCTGTTTTTGCAAGATTTTTTGATGGAGAGACGATTCGGGAAGAGTTGCTGTGTCTTCTTCCTCTGACTGGGCGCACAACAGGGGAAATCATCTTTACCGAACTGACTCAATTCTTTGTGAAGAATGGCTTGTATGTTGGCAAAATCGTCTCCATTGTCACCGACGGGGCTCCGTCGATGGTGGGACAACACAAGGGCTTGGTAAGCAGGCTTTCCGCCGTTAATCCGGCACTCCTGGCATTTCACTGTATCATTCACAAATCAGTGCTATGCGCTAAACTGTGTGGGAAGATGAAAGAGACGATGGATACTGTTACAAGACTGGTTAATTTGGTTCGTGAAAGTTCCAGTTTGCAACATGGCCTTTTCAGAGCGATGCTGGATGAAATGTCAGCGGAACACAAGGATGTCTTGCTGCATAACGATGTCCGCTGGCTGAGCAAAGGCCGTGTGATGAACTGGCGTCCTTCTTATCTACCCTGCAAAGCCAAAAAGCCCAGGAATTTAAAATGTTTTTAATCGACAATAACATGATGGGATATGTTTTTTTCCTGTGTGACATCATGTCTCATCTAAATTGCCTTAATCTGCAACTACAAGGCAAGAACCACACGTTGCGGACATGTACGAGGCAGTTGAAGCTTTCCGTTCAAAGGTAAAACTTCTGGAGAAAGACATTCAGGGGAGAAAGTTGCACTTTCCACGTCTGAGGGAGCACTGTGAGAAGAACAACATGGGTGAGGATCAAGTGATGCAGGATTTTGTGAGTAGCCTGGCAAAAAACTTTTATGAACGTTTTGAATGCATCCCCAAACTCTCAAGTGACATCCTCCTCTTCCTGAGACAACCATTCTCTGTCTCAGCTGATGGTCAGTGGACTGCAGAGGCCAAAAAGTTGTGGCCTTCCATTGACGAGGCAGTTCTTCAGATGGAGGTCTTGGAGATGGGAACATCTGATGTGCTCAAAGCACAACACAGGGATGTTGGGGTGAATGACTGTTGGATCAACATGGTTCCCCAAGCTCGATTCAGAAACACCCGAGCTATTGCAATGCTCCTACTCACAATGTTCCCCTCCACATACATATGTGAGTCATCATTCTCCTCAATGAACTCAATCAAAAACCAGGACAGAAACAGACTGTCCAATGCTCATCTTGACCAGTGCCTCAGGATTGTCACAACAGAGTACAGGCCTGATATCAGAAGCATTGCCTCCTCCCAGTGCTGTCACTTCTCTCACTGATTGGTCAGTGAGCATTTATTGTTGTCCATAATGCAACAATAACACTTATGATTACATTTTGCTTTAAATATTTTCATGGAATTTTTGCCCCCCCAAAAAAGCTAATATTATTTGGTATTTATATGCTGATATGATCTGATAATGTACACATTAGTTACATACAAATGTAACTAATGTGTTATTGTTGCATTTAGCCACATTTTAAAAGTACCAGAAACATCTTAAAATCTGTGTTTGTGTGTAAATAATGAAATAGTTGCCTTTGTTGTTCTGTTTGCTGGTTCTGGTGTCATCTAATCTAACTTGGTACTTCATGAGATGAATATGTTGTAGTAATGTGATGTGTCTGTGGAAAGCTGTTTGGACGTTTTGCAGATGTACACTGTTAAACAATATAATTACAGTACAATAGCATTCAATGATATGTCAGACCTTGAAAATCTGTTGAAAATCTGACAGTAACCTCTGCCTCAGGATGCTCTGCTGTCATGTTAGTGCCGTTGTTTAAGCTTTGTATGAGCATGGACCGTATACATGTAAATGCATTTGGTTTGAGATCTTTAAAGTTAACATATTTCAGTGTGTTGGTGGGAATGTGAGTCTGATAAATGGGCATTTAGGTAAATAAATGGTTGGTTTTGGACTTAATTTGTTTACAGTACAATTTCTTTTTTTTTGCGAGCCTCTAGGTTTGAGAGGTAGACGTCTAAATTATTACTACTGCTGCTACTACTACTACAAATAATAGCAATAACGTCAACTTGCACAAAAAACAAAGTGTATGTTTTGGCCCTTGTCTTGGCACATTTGAAATTATTTGGCCCCTGGGGAAAACTAATTGGGGAACCCTGGTCTAGGGTATCAAATGCTTTTTGTAGGCCTACAAAGACGCTAACCAAGTAATGTTTTTTGTCCATAGCATTAGTAATTTCCTCAGCCAGTTCCATAATTGCTGTAGAAGTTGAGAGATTAGAGCGAAATCCATATTGGCTGTTTCTTAAAATTTTATATTTGTCAATAAATTTATTCAATCTGATCGCAAACAATTTTAGAGAACTGTGGAAGTAGTGATATGGGTCTGTAGTTCAAGAAATCATTCTTATTCCCTTTTTTGAAAAGTGGAGTAACTTTGGCTATTTTCATACGATCTGGAAATATTCCTGAAGTGAAAGAAAATGAAAAATATATGTGAAAGGCTCAATAACAACATCTATAATTTGCTTTATCAATGTCATATTCATATCTGTATAATCATTTGATTTTTTATTTGCAAATTTATGAATGATGGTCAAAATTTCACTCACTTGCACGCTCTCAAGAAAAATACTATTTACATTATCTTGTATAATTCCGCCATCAAAGTTTACATATGGGATATTTTGTGATAAACTCGGACCAATATTCACAAAGTAATTATTAAATTCATTTACAATTTCTTCTTTTCCATAAATATCTACATTGTTCTTTGTAAAATAGTTTGGTATATTTGATTTGACCTTGCCGTTTTGCAAGACTGTGTTTATTACACCCCATGTGTTTTTGTGCTATTTTTATTTTTATCTAATAGCTTGGTGTAGTAATCCTTTCTTTGTCTTCTTATGATTGATACAAGTTTATTTTTATATTTTTTGTACCTCACCTCTGCATTTTTGTTCTCAATTTGAGAAACAATCTATAAAGATATTTTTTTTCCTCCAAGCATTTTTCAACCCATTTGTCATCCATGGGTTGTTAAGAGTATTTTTTTCTCCACGAGGATGAATTTTGGTTATTTTGCAGTTTTTATCATATAGATCAATAAAAGTTGTCATAAAAGTATTGTAGGCATTATTTAGATCACTTGTATATACTTGATCCCAGTTTTGTCTTTTCAAATCTTCTCTGAAGGCCTCTAGAGCCTGACTAGATTTATCCCTTATAATAACTGGAGTTTCCTCTTGCACAGTATTAAAACATAATTTTTCATAAATTATAAATACAGAGAGATGATCACTCACATCTGTCATAAAGATCCCACTAATTATTTTGCCATGTATATTTGTATATATATTGTCAATGACAGTAGCACTATGAGTAGTGATCCTAGTTGGTTTGGTTATCATGGCACATAGACCTGCAATTTCCATATACTTCTTAAAGTCATTTGTTGCTACACTGTTTCCCAGATCGATGTTGAAATCACCACACAAAATTAATTGTTTGTTGACATCCCCAAACATTTCAATGATCCTATCTGTAAACAAGTCAACACCAGGCCCAGGCCGTCTGTATACACAACTAATCAATATGTTTTTACCTACGTCATTAATAATCTCTACAGTAAGCGCATGCAATCAAGTAAGTCACAGTTACAGTTTTCTGCTCAACAACTTTATATTTTAGATTTATATCAACGTATAGGGCGACACCCCCTCCTTTTTTACTAGTTCGGTTTATGTAAAACATGTTGTAGCCTTCGATATGTACTTTGTTAACATGAATTTTCGTTAGCCAGGTTTCTGATATAGCAATTACTTTAAAAGTTTGCTTGAGATCACAAAGGAGCTCTTTAATTATTCCTAATTTGCATTTTAGACTCTGACTATTAAAGTGTATGATGGATAGTGCCTTTTTGGATACCATGTCTGTTCTTCTGTTAAACTGTTGTACTGTGAAATAATTACATTCGGCAGGCGTTAGTATTTTAGGCAACATCCCATCATTTTGCTCTTTTTGAACCACATAATAATCCATGGGGGGTTTATTTGCTTACATGCTATACTATGAACTACAGGCCATACTATGTTATTCTTGAAAAGTCTACTATACTTTGACATTTTCTGAACTACATCCTATACTATGGCGTTATACACAGAGTGCTTTGGTTACATGTTGATTTATAATCTAGATTTTTTTCTGTTTTGTTTTTTGACAGGATTACCACAGACCTGACCCTGAACACCGTTGACACCCACCTGAGGGAGACGCTGTCTAAGATCTCAAGGCTGCTTGGTCGTGGTTTTTCTGGTCCTGCTCCAGAACGCCTTCATCAACTACGTCTTCTTTTGAAGAGGCCCTCAGATGCTGCAATCTCTGACCTTCAGGAGGAACTGCTACTTTCACTCTGTAACGAGACGGTGGTTATTTTAAAGACCCAGCTCCTGGTAGCTTTGAGTGAAAGTTTAACATCCATCAAAACAGAACTACAGACAGTTAAATCTGAGCTGTGGGTCAGTATTTCAAACATCAAGTCAGACCCAGCTGCCCTAAAGCACGCTGTGGGTGAAACGGAAACTTCACTCTCCACATCACTGATGACATCGTCACACTCCAAAGCAGAGCACCTGTCTGCTGAACTTTTAAAAGTGGACTATAAATGTGAAGAATGTGAGCAGCAGCAGCCTGTGAGCAGCAGAACAGATGTGATCAGAAAGAAGTCATTTTCTTCTTTCTTTTCTTTCTGGTTGACTTGATGCTGTCAGATGCAGATGTTGGAGCTGATTCTGATCTTTCAGGATAAAAAGCTGCTTTTCCTTCACAGACTTTTCAGGAAATTATTCTCTCAGGTTTTCTCTGCTATTTATATTTTTATTATCTGTGATTATTTCATTATTGTAAAATAAAGTTTGAGGCATAAAGACTCATTTAGTTATTTTATTCCTGAAATCTTTGACGTCGCAGAACTAAACTTCCATTTTCCTTCTTGTACTTCTGATACTAGAACTAAACGTGTCTTCAACACTGATCATCTGGTTTTAATCAATCAGCAGCAACATCACAACAACAAATGAGACAATTTTCAACAAATTCATGAAACTGATGTCATTTAAAACTCTCAGAGTCTGTTTTAGTGTCAAATTAAAGCTAATTACTGACAACTAGAACATTAACTTTACTGTTTTGATCACATTTAAGTTTCCTGAACATTACATTAACGTCAACCAGCCACAGTTTTATGAACTTAATGAACCACATTACAGGAACACAACACACTTCAGCTGCTGACAGGAAAAAACACAAACATCGTTAGCTTAATGCTACATTAGCTTAATGCTACGTTAGCTTTAATCAGGCTACAACTGAGCAGCTAGCTCGGTTAGCATGGCTAACATTAAAGCTAATATTTACTATGGTAACTCTCTTCTCTGGTCAACACAGAAATAAACTCCACCAACATCTTGACTGCATGGTACACATTACATCTGACACTAAAGCTGCATATAAAGTGCATTAAAAGCGGCACCGATATGAAAATAAACATTAACTTACTGAACTATCAGAGTCCTTTCAGTGTCTGCTGGTAGAATCAGCCGAAGGTAGAAAACTGGTTAAAACAAGCCAACGGGCAGGAAAACTGTCTGTGGAAAATGTTCTGCTGCTGCACCGATAAATAAACCAACAGTTACTATATCAGAATTAATCCAAACGAGGAGAGCAGAGTCTCTGCTGCTTCCTCCATAGGACCTGTCAATCATTCCAGACCAGACTGTCAATCAAGTAGTCCCGCCCCCTGGCTTCTCAAAACTTTAACGCTCTATAAAAAAAATCAATATTGATTTATTTTAAGATCAGCCACCTGATCTCTCATTTTGACCATGAAAACTAATGAAAAAAAATTATATCCAGTCTATGCACCGTACTCTGTTTGGCTCCACACTTGCTGATGACCACTTCCGGTCTCAGAAAATGAAAAAAACAGACCTTTTTTCGTTTCTGTCTCTTACTGATTTTATTTTTTGGTTATTCTAAATATAAAATGACAATCAAAGCATTTTTTTAAAATTTCGTACATCCCTTTTTGATCATGAAAATGAAGAATGCCTTGTATTTCAATTTTAATTTTTGTATTTTAAAAAGAAAATCAAATAACCACTTTTTTGTTTTTCAATACCCGTTTCAGAACGGAAAATCCAATTGCCAAAATATACACGGACCCAGTCAAAGCCCTGATAATTAAATTATTCTGGTAAATGTACGCAATAAAAAACACTGACGCATCTTAATGTTAATATTCAAAGTTGTTTTTTTAACTTTAAAATCAGTTCTTCCACAAACTGTGATTTAGTTTAGAATTTTAGTCAGAAAAACATGAGTTTATGAAAATGCAGCAGACATATCAGCCGTTACTTTTATCTTTATTATTTACACTTTTATCCAGATTATAGAGCTAAATATAAATATAGTATAAGTATCATTTGTGATTTACAAATATTTAGGAGTTTCTGCAGATCTTTCACGAAAAAGCTTTGAGCTTTGGAGTTTTTTTTTTTTTTTTTACAGATTTATATTTATTATTATATTTTATTACTTATATTTTGTTTATATAGATTTTATTGTATTAATTTCTAGATTGCTTTATTTATATCTATACAATTTTAATATTAGCTTTTCCTTATATCTTTAGATGTTATATTTTATTATTTATATTTAAATCATATATATTATTTTATTAATAATTTTAGTTTATATATTATATTCTATTCTATTTTATTTATATTTCATAATTTATATTTAATTTATATATTTTGTTTTACTATATTTATTTCATTATATTTTGTTATATTTATTTTATGATTTATATTTTATTATAGATATTACTTTATTATAGTTCTCATATATATAAATTAAATATAAATAAAATATATATTATTTTAGTAATAATGTTAGTTCATATATTTTATATTTTTATTATTTTTCTAGTTTTATATTTTATAATTTATATGTTGTTTATATGTATTATATTTATTATATGATTTATTTTATTATAGATATTACTTTATTATATTTATTTTATTATAGATATTACTTTATTATATTTATTTTATAAGTAATATTCTATTGTTCTTTTTATTATTTAGAATGTATTTATATACTATTTTATTATATTAATCTTATATGTTACATTTAATTATTATATATTATGATTCTCCCCCCTCACTCCTTTTATTATAATTTTGTTATATTTTATATTATTTTATTGTATTTATTTTATATATTCTAGTGTATTTATATATATATTTGAATATATTTTAAAATTTCTCTTTCATTTATATAAATTATTTTATTACTATATTTATTTTATATATTTTACTATTATTTTTATTTACAGACACCTATGCCACTAAAAGTCCAGCTTTTTATTTATTTTTTTTTAAAAATTTAGGATCATGAAATAAAAGCTTAAATTTTAGCAAAAACTAAAATCTGCAGAATTTTTATATGAATAAATAGTTTTGAGTCACGGTTCTGACTCAGCTTCAGTGTCGGTTAAACTCTGACTTATTTGGTTTCTATGACGACCAGAGATTGAACATGAAGAAAGAAAATCTCAGTGCTAAACTGCTTTGTCTCAGATTTTGATCCATAAAAACGGCTGCCGATTTAAAAGGTGATGAAATCTTTGTAAACCACCTCATAATCTTAATAACTGAGACGTTATATTTACGTTTAATCAATTCAGACCGTTAAAGGTTCAGAATTAATTCCTCTTCCTGCCACCAGGAGGCGCTGAATGCTCACACCAGCTTTAATTTAATTCTCTGAACCCACGCATTCATTATTTCAGGAATTATTGTTATTTACAGCAGGCAGACAGAAATTAATCTGTTTCTAGAATTAATTAGCGAAAGTCTCGTCGTCTGAACTGCTTTTCTGTCGACATGAATGAGAACCTTTTTGGTCTAAAAAAGTTTAAAAACACCACAGAGGAAGCATTCAGTGGGATCCAGTTCAGAATATTTACATGTGGACAAAATAGTTGGTCCCCCTCGGTTAATGAAAGAAAAACTCACAATGGTCACAGAAATAACTTGAATCTGACAAAAGTAATAATAAATAAAAATTCTAGGAAAATTAACCAATGAAAATGAGACATTATTTTTGAACCGTGGGTCAACAGAATTATTTTAAAAAAATAAACTCATGAAACATGCCTGGACAAAAATGATGGTACTCCTAGAAAAGACTGAAAATAATGTGACCATAGAGACATGTTCAATCAAGGTGTGTCCTCTAATTAGCATCACAGGTGTCTACAAACTTGTAATCAGTCAGTCGGCCTATTTATAGGGTTACAGTAGTCACTGTGCTGTTTGGTGACATGGTGTGTACCACACTAAACATGGACCAGAGGAAGCCAAGGAGAGAGTTGTTCAGGAGATTAGAAAGAAAATTATAGACAAGCATGTTAAAGGTAAAGGCTAGAAGACCATCTCCAAGCAGCTTGATGTTCCTGTGACTACAGTTGTACATATTATTCAGAAATTTAAGATCCATGGGACTGTAGCCAACCTCCCTGGATGTGGCTGCAGGAGGAAAACTGATGACAAATGGAAGAGACAGATAATAGGAATGGAAACAAAAGAGCCCAGAACAACCTCTAAAGACATTAAAGGTGAACTCCCAGGTCAAGGTACATCAGTGTCAGATCACACCATCCATCATTGTTTGAGACAAAGTGGACTTCATGGGAGACGACCAAGGAGGACACCATTGTTGAAAACAAATCATAAAAAAGCCAGACTGGAATTTACCAAACTGCATGTTGACAAGCCACAAAGTTTCTGGGAGAATGTCCTATGGACAGATGAGACAAAACTGGAACTTTCAGGCACATCAGCTCGATGTTCACAGACGCAAAAATGAAGCGTATGAAGAAAAGAACACTGTCCCTACTGTGGAACATGGAGGAGGTTCTGTTATGTTCTGGGACTGCTTTGCTGCATCTGGTACAGGGTGTCTGGAATCTGTGCAGGTACAATGAAATCTCATGACTATCAAGGTATTCTAGACAGAAATGTGCTGCCCAGTGTCAGAAAGCTTGGTCTCAGTCGCAGGTCATGGGTCTTGCAACAGGATAATGATCCAAAACACACAACTAAAAACAGCCAAGAATGGCTAAGAGGAAAACATTGGACTATTCTGAAGTGGCCTCTATGAGCCCTGATCTAAATCCTATTGAACATCTGTGGAAGGAGCTGAAACATGGTGTCTGGAGAAGGAACCTTCAAACCTGAGACAACTGGAGCAGTCTGCTGATGAGGAGTGGACCAGAATACCTGCTGAGAGGTGCAGAAGTCTCACTGACAGTTACACAAATGGTTGGATTGCAGTGATTGCCTCAAAAGGTTGTGCAACAAAATATTAAATTAAGGGTACCATCATTTTTGTCCAGGCCTGTTTCATGAGTTTATTTTTTAAAATAATTCTGTTGAACCACAGTTGAAAAGCAATGTCTGATTTTCATTGGTTAATTTTCATAGAATTTAGAATTTTTATTTATTATTACTTTTGTCAGATTCAAATTATTTCTGTGACCATTGTGGGTTTTTCTTTCATTAACTGAGGGGTACCAACTATTTTGTCCACGTTTGTAGTTATAAATCATCAAAGATTGACTATTTAAAGTCCTAATAACCTGAGTGGCGGTTTAGATATGAATTAATAAATACTAATGATTAAAGGACATTTTTATGTCTCTGATTTGAACATTTCCTCTCCACAGCTGCAGGTTTTGTTCCTTCACAGTATTTTTAAAAATGCTATTAATCAAACTTTAACCCTCCTGTTGTCCTCATTTACGGGAACCAAAAAATATTGTTCCCTTGTCTGAAAAAAATCCCAAAATTCAGCAACAAAATTCCCCAAATTTCAGAAAATTTGCAAAACCTTCAGAAGGAAAATTCCAATAATTCCTTGATGTTTCCCTTAAAAGTTTTATTTTAAAAAAATTCCCCAAATTTGGCAAGAAAATTCTTGTAAATATTTTCAAAAATGAGTAAAAATCTTCCAAAAGAATTCTAAAAAAATATCTAAAGTGATTCCATATATATCAGTAAAACTTCTAATATTTTCTTTAAGAACATTCACATAAAAATCAACCAAAATTCAGTGAAATTCGCTGGATTTTGGTTGATTTTTTTGTGAATGTTCTTAAACATTTTTAACATTTCTTTTTTTCCACCAAAAAATGTTCAAAGATTTCCCAAAAATGTTGAAAATGTGGACATCAGAAGTTTCACTGTGAAAATATATTTTTTCCACATTTTCAAACTTTAAAACGGGTCAATTTTGACCCACAGGACGATATGAGGGTTAAAGACAAACTGATGGATTTTATTCTAGTTTTTGCTCTTAAATATCAAAATGTTTCTCCAGAGGCTCCAGAACAAACCTGATCGAGTTCTTCGGTGCTTTGAGACTTTTCTGGTCACAACTCCTGAAGGCAGCTCAGATCTCTTCTCCACGGACACCAGAGAGCTTCAAAGAGACCCTCTAGAACCTTTCCTCTCCATCTGCTTAGATCGCTCCCTCCGATGGTCTGAAGACACCCTGAAGTATTCCTCCCAGAAGACCTTCTCCATCAGGTAGAGCGTGAAACAAGACAGACTGGACTCTTCCTGAACCCTGGAAAGACGAAGTTTGTGCACCTGAACCCAACATCTGAGGAGACATTCAGCACTAGACGGGTCTGAAATGGAAAAGGTTGATGATCTCCTGGATCCTGGAGGCTCCACCAACACATGATGTAGAAACAAACACGGGTAAAGCTTGAGGACCAAAACGGCACCAGAATGAGAGGATCTAAGGCATCAGTAGAATCCATCTGGCTATATGGATCCGACTCCTGGTTACCAATGAAGACTCTCTCAGAAAGAACTGACGGGACCGAGTTAGACCAGAATGTTAGGGACGGGACTAAACATCTCCTGGAAATCACACCTCACCAACAAGTTGCTCTACGGTCCACATCCATGCTGGTTAACCATCATTAGACGACGTAGATCAGCCCTGGATGGACATGTAGCTGGTTGTTGCTATGGAAACCTGATCCTATCAGAAGGGCTGGAAGGTTCTCGAAGATGATGCTGGTCTAGAAGGAAAAGAACTCCTGGCTCCAATGTTCGACAGAGGGCGCTCAAGGAAGAACTTTCATGTCACCAATCAATTTCTCAGGTCACAGAAATCTAACTTTGAATGAACTCTCACAGTTTGTATATTCTAATAATCGACTTCCAGCAGCTACGAGTTCTTTCTGAGCTCTATGTTTACATGTACACTGTAAAACAACAAAAAAGGTGAAAGTCTGGCACTAAGGATACCAGAAAAATACCAAAAATCAATAAAACGATCAAAACACGTCACGTGATACATATATATATATATATATACATATATATATATATATATATACATATATATATATATATATACATATATATATATATATACATATACATATATATATACATATACATATACATATATATATACATATACATATACATATATATATACATATACATATATATATACATATACATATATATATACATATACATATATATATATATATATACATATATATATATATACATATATATATATATATATATATATATATATATATATATATATATATATATGTATATATATATATGTATATATATATATATATAAACATGAGCTCTGGTTGGAGGTCATTAATCACCTCACAGGTCTTTGTCTTGGTGCCCATTTAGAGATAAACTATCCAAAACAACAAACTGCATTATTTAATCTCATTGAGGCGCCATCTGGTGGAACAACCAGGAACTACAGCTGATCTACGTTATCTGACATACTTCTTTTTCAGTTTTATTTGTTAATTTATTTTTAATCTGTTAAGATATTTATGGTAGTTAATAGCTAATCATTAAAGTCCCTATTTGTTAATAATCACAATATCCTAATTTAATGATTTAATATTTGTTCTGCTTGGAAGTTTTGAGGTTGCTCTTATTACGATTTTTTAACGTGTTAACGCCTTTTGTTTATCAGTATTTATTTTAAATTACAGCAAAAACTGTAAATTTACAATCATTATAAAAGAATAACCTACCATTTAAAAAATACATTTAAATTTATGCAGGAAACATGTAAATTAATGTTTTTTTTTAAATTGTGATTTCTCTGGTTATTATTTGTAATTTAACAAAACGAGAAAAATATGTAAAATAATTATCCTTAATAATCAAAAAATGCATAATTTTTTGTCAAATACTTAAAATATGTTTATTATTATTATTATATTTTTGGGGTGATTTAAGTTCAGTAACAAGTAAAATTTCACAGTTAAACCCTGTAATAAAACAAATTACTATTTGTAAAAACACATTGATTTGATTTGGACGTTAACAGTCTTGGCCTGATTTTTTAGATTATTTTTTTTCCAGCCAACATATAAATTAAAAGTTTGTTCTGTTATTTTATGTTAAGTTTTTAACTGTTAATATACATAACTGAATATATATCTAAAAAATAATATTTTTGCTTATGTCAATAAAGTAAAACTGAATTTTTACAGTTTAAATAAACAAATTTGTTTATAAACAATACAAAGTTTTAAAGTCGACATTATTTCCAGTTTTGGTCTTTTTGTTTAAAGATGTTAACCAATTTGTATGAGGACCTTTTTTTTCTGTGATTTTACTGGTTATTATTTTTAATTTTATAAAACTAGTAAACTCTGTAAATTAACAGTAAATTATTCTTTAAACTGGTGATAAAGTTTTTTTTTAACAGTGTACAGGCTGTGCTGCTGTTTCTACTGACCTGAGTTCTGTAGAAGTTCGTGGACGTGCGTCAACATTTCCACGTCACTAATCTTCCTTGACGACGTGATGAAATACCAGCGGGCCTCTCTGATTGGCTGAGAGAAGCAGCAGGAGCTCTGATTGGCTGAGGGAACAGACCAGGTGTAGAGGATAAACACGGATGGATCCACGATGACAGAAACAAATAATTTTATTTTAAAAATATTCCACTGCTGATACATACAATACACTCATCATACTCATATATATTTGCATAAAGTACTCTTAACATGATAATATTTCAAGATTTGATACATTATCGTTGGGTGGAGGGAAATATCAACAAGGGCGACACTTTATTGTAGTGTGTAGCGTTAAAAACATTGAACAGAAAACCACGAGAACAGATAGAGGGGGCGGAGCCAGCTGCTGCCTGATTGGAGGAGGAGGATGGAGGGGGCGGAGCCTGATGGAAGGAAAACGTGATTAAATGGCAGCACATCTGAAACAAATCATACTAGTAATCAGAGATGCAGATTTTAGACGTTTGTAACCAACAGCGTTACCAATAATCAATAAAATGATCACTATATATATATATATATACATATATATATATATATATATATATATATATATATATATATATGTATATATTATATATATATATATACACACACATATATATATATATATATATATATATATATATATATATGAACATGAGCTCTGGTTGGAGGTCATTAATCACCTCGCATGTCTTTGTCTTGGTGCCTGTTTAGAGATAAAGTCTAAAACAACAAATTACATTATTTAGCGCCACCTGGTGGAACAACCAGGAACTACAGCTGATCTACATTATCTGACATCACCACCTTCTTCTTCACTGGTTAATATGTTTTTAATTGGCTAAAATATTAATGGAAATTCTTTGATTAGTGGTTAATCATTAACATCCCTATTTGTTATTAATTATCATAATGTCTTAATTTAACCATTAAATATTTGTCTTGCGTGGAATTTTGCAGTTTCTCTTTATTTTTTAAATACATTTTGAATTTGATGCCTTTTGATAGTATTTATTTTTAGTTTTCATTGAAAAAAAAGGGTTGACTCAATGATATTAGCAGAAAACAGGTTGAATGGATGAATTGAACATTAATATTTTAATATTTTATCCATAGGCTTGTCTATTAAAGCCTCTTAAGGTATAATTTTATTTGTAAAATCCTCCAAACTGATCCAATGTTGGAGGAGAACTTTGTGTTCATGACAGAAAGTTTAGACAATCTGGATTTAGAAAGTTGAATTTCAACAAACTGTCCTTCTGTTTTTATATTTCAGACCAACTTTTCTCTGCGTCTCTAAACTGAAGCTATGACTATTTAGAGCTGTTCAGCTGAAATGCATTTTCATTGTACTTTGGGACATTTCTGTGTTTCTTTCTTGAAAATGTCCATCAGAAACAAAGAAAACATGACTTACGTTCTGTTTTTTAAACTATTTTTTTAGAATACTAACATTTGCTTCCACGTTAGTTTATCTGAGGTTCCTGCCATCGACGATTCTTTCTTTTATTTATTTGGGACTCTACATGTAGAATATATCTATAAAAATCTGATCCATGACTTCAAACTAACTCTTCCAGGAGATGAACTCATTTAATCATCAGCCATATTTGGACCATCTGTTTATTTTGTAGTTTTTTCTGACACTAAGACTTGATTTGGGTGAAACTGTTTAAATCCTGAGCTCTGGTTGGGTGTTTCCTGATAAAAGACGACAGAGAATCATCTTGAGATGCCATCAAAAGCCAGAACGCATGAACCCACTGATGTGCTGCTGGAGTCTTTGGGTTTGTTGATCACTTTGGTCCAAATCAGAATTTAAAACTGACTTTTCCTGAACTTTTTGTTTTTTTATTATTCTATTGGATTTTCTTTCCCTTCAGGACTCCTGATGTCGCCTCCTCCAATCAAATTCCATCAACCTTTGAGCTGCAGAGCGGTGAGATGAAGATACTCATCACCATCATCATCATCATGGAGGAAGTCGGACACGAAGAGTCCATCCAGATTCTCTGTGAGCTCCGTCATAAATCTGTTTCCTGTTTCTACACTGGTCTATGTTTTAACGCTCTGCGCTAACGGTAGTTTGCATCGACAGCTACGTGTCTTTAAGTGCTAAACAGACCAAACCCCAGAAGAGCAGTGTTCCTAAAAACCCCACATCTCTGCAGACCAACTTGACTCTTTTTCTTCCAGCTCCGTCCGAACCGGTTTGGAGGAAGGGGCTGTTTTCTAGATTCTGGGGGCTAAAATTCACAAAAAAGGCAAAGAAATCCTCAGAGCTGCATCAGAGCGCTGATCAGCGAGTCCCATTGAGTCTGAAGTGCTTCGGTGTGGAGGGAGGATGGAGGTTTAAACCCTGTGACCCAGAACAAAGGTTTCCGTTAGTGAGCCGAAGCTAAGCATCGATCCGGAGAGGCGTCCTCAGAACGACCGCTGGCAGTGAAGCAGCACTTGGACAGTCGTGGTTTGGAGCCGGACTGATGGGTTCAGAAGGTAAAGCTGCACTGAGCTGCTGCTTCCATCAACTTTGTTTTCTCCACTTCGACAGGTCGTTAAACGCCACACTAGTCTCTGTCATGGTGGCCCACAGCTAGCTAAACATGGGTTGCCTGAACACAGCAAACGAACTGCATTGTTGAACACCAAGAAATCTTCACAGGTCCAATCAGAGGGCTGGACTACGAAGAAAGTTTAACAGAACCAGACTTTTTCCTGTTAGCCGCCTCAACAAAACCTAAAACCAGAGATAACGGGTATCATAGCTTTCTTTAAAAAAACGTTTGTCTACTTGTCTTGTATTCGAAGGTCATTAACCACTACACAAGTCTTTGTCATGGTGGGCCACAGCTAGCTAAATGTGGGTTGCTTCAATGCAGGAATGATCTGCATTTTTAAAAATCTTATTGAACAGTAAGCGGCGTCACTTGGTGGATCAACCAGGTACTACAGCTTCTCACTGTTCTGGATCAAAGCAGGAAGTCTTTACAGGTCCAATCAGAGGGCTGGACTACGAAGAAAGTTTAACAGAACCAGACATTTTTCTGTTAGCCGCCTCAACAAAACCTAAAATCTGATATGAGTATCATGGCTTTCTTTCAAAAAAAAAGGCTTTTTTGCATTAGATTCTGATCACACTCCAGAAAAAGTCAGTTGTTATGCACTAAACAGACCAATCATGTTGAATCAGAGGTGAGTTTACACCTACTCATCTTTTATTTATCTTAGTCCTGGTTGGAGGTATTTAACCACCACACTAGTCTTTGTCATGGTGGCCCACAGCTAGCTAAACTTGCAATCTGAACGCAGTGGTTTGTTCCATTGTTTTGGATGTTTGAATGCCTCGACTGAGCAGCAGGAGATCACAGAAGTTCCGTCAAATCGATCAGTTCGGCTTAAAATTGAACTCCGGGGAAACAGCAGCTCGGAGAAAAAGTTGAGGAAACAGCAGCTGAGCGGCTTCTTCTGAAACACAACCTGGTGGTGGAATTTCTGGGAATAATAAACGTCCTTCTGGGCAAATCTCCGAAGATTTACTGTGGCAGGTCCCTTGTTGGAGGTCGACCGGATTAAAGCAGCCGAGTTCAGACGGAGGGTCGTGTTTGGACAGAATCTTTAAATGCAGCTAAAAGATGTGGAGAGTCGCAGCAGGATGCAGGAATCCAATGCTCTCTGTCTGACTCGTCGTCCTCCGACCGTCTCTGGAGTCTGCCGCTGTCGATTTGGAAGCAACGGGATCCAGAGCCGCCGCGGGACACAGTAAAGTCTATGAAGGAGAGTCGATGTGCTAGCGTTAACGTGGACGTGCTAGCGGGAGCGTCGATGTCTTAGCGAAGCTCTTCTGCAGCTGGTGTTTGCTGGACTGTGGTTGAATTGTGGTCTCTCGCCGTGGCAATGCTGGGAAACTGATCTGCAGGCAGCCGACAGTAAAAACGATCATCTTAACAAAGACCTCGCCTGTGAAGCTCCACCTATAGGGAATGACAGACCAGGAAGTAGGGGTGGAGCCTGAACAGTCCGACCAGAGCGTGTCGTCTGACAGAAATCATTTCGTGCCGGTTTAAATCCTGACTAGTCTTTATTAAAATGGTGGTTTTTGCAGGAAGCTGCCAGGATTTGACCCGACTGAAGTCTCCGTCGGCGGCTCCGGTTCTTCCCGTCCAGCTTCCTCACAAAGGCCAGGGCAGGTCGCTGAAGTCGACAGGGCCGCCCAGGCCGGCGTCGGCCTCCAGCAGCGACATGATGACCGCCATGGCTGCCTCGTCGTTGCTGGGGCTGCTGGAGCCAGGTTCATCCATGATGTCTATGCTCAGGTGGGAGTTATCACCTGGACAGAGGAGGAGGAAGAACATGAAAACAATCAGTCAGAACCCAATCAGACCTCCTCAGAATCAGCTGATTCTTTTTATACTCTAACTTCAGTGTATTTAAAGTTTTACCTGCATAAATAAAAACTTCCATTGTTTTAATTTCCTTCTTTCATCATTTCTGAGCCTCAGAACTTCATCAGTCAGCAGATAGAAACCAACTGTCATCTCTGTAGAGTTTTTTGGCTCCTTCTGCAGTAGACTTTTGTGTCTTTGTGGTAGTTTTCCTCTGTGGTTGGTTTGTCTCGATATAGACTCTTTCTGTAGTTTATTTCATTTCTTTGTCATTAACCATCACACAAGTCTTTGTCATGGTGGGCCGTTGTTAGCTAAACTTGGGTCGCTTCAACGCAGCAAACAAGCTGCATTTTTAAAATCTTACTGAACAGTAAGAGGCATCACCTGGTGGTTCAACCAGGTACTACAGCATCTCATGGTTCTAGATCAAAGCAGGTATTCACAGGTCCAACCAGAGGGCTGGACTACTAAAGTTCAACAGACTCTTCTTTCAACAAAACCTAAACCCTCTTTGTGGTTGATCCACGGTTGTTTTGCTGCTGAAACTCTGATATCATAAAGAGTTCAAAATGACATTAAAGTTGCCCAAAATTACTCAAAGCCTGTCGGAAGTGACGCAAAAATGCCATAAATGACAGAGAAATCGAAATGTTCGGAAAGTTTTTATGAAAAAATATGAAAACTTTTTCAGTATCACTTCAAATTTGTCCACATTTTTAGTCTTCAAACTGTGATACCTGGGTTCTGGTAAAAACTGAAACCAGATCAGTTCTACATCCATCCAGGTGAGAACCAGAATGACCTAAAATTTTGTACTAAATGACTCGAAAATTATCCCAAAGACACAAAAATGATTCAAAATGAGGAGAAAACATCCAAGTTGACATAAAACTTGGTGAAAATGACCAGAAAATTGTCCAAAATGAGTCAGAATTCACCCAAAATGACTCAAAAATGATCCAAACTGACTGAAGATTTGCAGAACGACATAAAATGAGTCCACGATGCTTCAAAAATGATAGAAAATGACTCAAAATTTGCAGAAAATTACTCAAAAATGATTCAAAATTACAGGAAATTTGTTGAAAATTAAATGAAAATTGTCTGAAATTGAAAATGATCCAATTTCTGAGTCAACAGTGGAATAAAATTATTTTAAGAATGGTTCTGAACAGAAATCAGATTCAGTGTTTAGACTGAGACACCTGGATGAATGTAAAACTGATCTGGGGTCAGTTTGTACCAGAACTCAGATGTGTTTCTCCTCCTAAATGTCATGGTTCTATCTGCTGGACTGATGAAGTTCTGAAAAAGTCCATTAAAAAGTGATAAATCTGGACCCACCTCTATGGACTTCAAGGACCTGGAATGTTCTATGTGAGACTAAACTTAAAGACTGGAAGCAGGAAAGGAGAACGTCTCCTGGAGAAAGTTCTAGAGTAGACCTACCGACAACTGGAGAAAGTTCTAGAGTAGACCTACCGACAACTGGAGAAAGTTCTAGAGTAGACTTACCGACAACTGGAGAAAGTTCTAGAGTAGACCTACCAACAACTGGAGAAAGTTCTAGAGTAGACCTACCGACAAGTGGAGAAAGTTCTAGAGTAGACCTACCAACAACTGTAGAAAGCTCTAGAGTAGCCCTACCGACGACTAGGGCTGGCCCAAATAGCAGTTTCTGGGCTCCGGATACCACCATCGGGACCAAATATTCGGATATTCGGGTCCAGCCCTACCGACAACTGGAGAAAGTTCTACAGCAGACCTACCGACAACGGTCCAGTTTTCAGTCTACTCTAGAACTTTCTCCAGTTGTCGGTAGGTCTACTCTAGAACTTTCTCCAGGGGACATTCTCCTCTATGGACTTCAAGGACCTGGAACTCTGGAAATATTCCCAGTCTGAAGGGAGAACTCTGATCATTGATGAAGTTACTGCAGATGAAGAACCAAATGTTCTGAGCAGGGTCTGTGATTGAACTTGGATCAGATTTATTTGGTTTTACTTGGATTGTGTGACTCACTCATGATGGACTGGTTGGAATAAGGATATCCGACAGAATCAGGTCCAGGAATTATTCCTGTACTCGGCAGGTCAGGTGTTCCTCCGTTCTGGATCTGTGGAGGCGACAGACAAACATTTATCAGTTTACTGTGAACTCAGACGCCGAAGAAGCTCGTTGGAAAGACGAACCTCGTCAGCTCCTGAAGGCTCCACCACTAACTGGAAAGTAAGTTAGTTAGGAGCTGACAAGGTTCCTGAAGTTCCTGAGAGCTCCACAACTAACTCTGAAGTACTGTTTAGTTACCTTCTTGCCTCCAGGTGAACAGGTATCAGGTGGGGGGGTGCTGGTTATATTCAGAGGGCTGGAGCCACAGCTGGAGGGGGAGGAGCCTCGAATCCTGGTGGACACAAACAACATGGCTGCCGATTCCAAAAAAACACATTTTACGGATTTAACCTCCATCTAACTGAGCAGAACAGCTCCAAGAAGTCACCATTAGCAGATAAAAACCCTGAACATCAAAACTTGCTGGTTCAAATGGTTTAAAAGACAAAACAACAACATTTATCAGATGAAGAAGCTACAAAAACAGAAAAAAAAATTGGATGTTCAACTTTCCGACGGTCTTTGAATGTATGTGTAAAAAGTGGATCAATTGGAAAATTAAGCAAATTAAAACCTAAAATCTTAAAATCTAATCAAGATGGCATTATTCTAGATTTAGAAATTCATTCAAAGTAAACAGTTTGCACCAGATTCTATAAAAACTAGTGACGCAAAATGATAAACATGAAATACAAAATGACTCTAAAGAGACAAAACAAGTCAAAAAATGCAAAAATGTGAGAATAAAATAACGTGGCATAGTTTAAAAAAAAAAACAGAAAACAGAGGAGAAAGTTGTTGGAGATACATTCAGCATGGTGAAACATCTACAGATGATGAGCAGAGTGGAGAGGAAAAGTTTATAGACTCTAAAAATGCAGATAACTAAAAAACAAGACAGAAAATGACACAAAACAGCAAAAAATAAGACAAAAACGAGACAGAAAATGACTATAAAGAGACAAAAATAGTCGAAAAAAATCAAAAATGCCAGAATAAAGTAATGCGGCATGGCTCAAAAACTGAACAGAGGAGCAAGTTGTTGGAAGATAAAAAGTCTGGAGAGGTTGGAAACATGGAAACATCTAAAAACAAGACAGAAAATGACACAAAACAGCAGAAAAGGACAAAATTGAAATACAAAATGTTAAAAATTAGATGCAAAACATCAAAAATGAGTTACAAAATGACTATAAAGAGATGGAAAAAAGAATAAAACAAATGTGGTATGGCTCAAAAACAGGGAACAGAGGAGCAGGTTGTTGGAGATCCATTCAGCATGGTGAAACAACAGAAAAGGACAAAAATGAAACAAAACACTAAAAACGAGACTCAAAACGAGCACAAAGAGACGAGAGAACGATAAAACCATGAAAATCATGGAATCAGTTAAATGTGTAGCATGTGGAGTCCTGACGTGTGGGAGGATCGGATTGATTTTTGGTAAAATAACTCACATATCGACTACAACACAAACTGAACATATTCCTGAGTGGAGAAGGAAACCGTGTTGCCATGACGATGAGAAGATGGAGACAATACGAGTTATTCTGGTGTGAAGCTGTTTGACTCAGAACATGTTCTGATGTTTTAAATAACTAAAAATGATTCAACACTGACAGCATGAAGCTTCTTTCAAAGGTCACTCCAGAGATGTTCTCCTCCATCAGAGGACGGACGCTGATGACTCACCTCTGGATCTCCATCACCTCCTCGGCGATCATTCGTCCGATCTTCCCGGCTCCAGCTCTCGTGCCGCCGGGGATGCCAGGTACCGTCTGCAGCGCCCGCCGACCGCCTCCTACCAACCAGGAACCAGGAGATCAAGCATTTATTCACCGTGAGGAGAAACCAGCTGACAGCACGGAGGAAGTGAAGGTCTGGTTTTAGATAAATCATCCATACTTTACCTTCTGAGGTCAGGACGCTGTCCATGCTCTGAGGAGACGCAGCAGACTGAGGATAGTCTGATCCTTCCATCATAGGACACCTGGACACAAAAACACGACTAAGAGTCCAAATAAAACCAACGACATCTGATTAAAGTTCCCTTCAGAACATCTGGTTCTTCATCTCCAGGAACTTCATCAATGATCAGAGTTCTACCTTCATTCTGGGAATGTTTCCAGAGTTCCAGGTCCTTGAAATCCATAGAGGAGAACGTCTCTGGAGAAAGTTCGAGAGTAGGTCTACTCTAGAACTTTCTCCAGTTGTCGGTAGGTCTATTCTAGAACTTTCTCCAGTTGTCGGTAGGTCTACTCTAGAACTTTCTCCAGCTGTCGGTAGGTCTACTCTAGAACTTTCTCCAGTTGTCGGTAGGTCTACTCTAGAACTTTCTCCAGCTGTCGGTAGGTCTACTCTAGAACTTTCTCCAGCTGTCGGTAGGTCTACTCTGCAACTTTCTCCAGGGGACGTTCTCCTCTATGGACTTCAAGGACCTGGAACTCTGGAAATATTCCCAGGATGAAGGTAGAACTCTAAATATTGATAAAGTTCTGGTGAAATATTCCAATCTAAACTCTGATACTTACGAAACCACGGTGTTGGTGGAGACGATGTACTCCACCTCCTTGGTCCATGGGTTCATGAAGCTGAACCATCGGCTCCTCAACGTGATGAAGGAACCGTCTTTAATCTTGAACTTGTAACAGTTGGTGTTGATCTTCTCTCTCATCTGCAGCACTGAAGGAAGGAAACAGAGAGTAAACAGAATCCATCCATCCATCCATCCATTATCATCCATCCATCCATCCATCCATCCATCTATCATCCATCAATCATTATCATCCATCCATCCATCTATTATCATCATCCATCCATTATCATCCATCCATCCATCCATCCATCTATTATCATCATCCATCCATTATCATCATCCATCCATCCATCCCTCCCGACCTTGTCGGTGACATTCTGCCAGGTGTCCGATGTCGTCCTGGTGAAAATACTCGTAGAAGGAGGTTCCCAGCAGCTCCTGGGGCAGGTAGGCCAGGATAGCTGTGGCTCTGAGGACAGAAGTCAGGAAATATTGAATAAACTCTACAACTAGTCACTAAGGAGGAAATAAAAAAACTTTATCCGTAGAGGAAGTAAATGTTCCACAGAGTGAATCTACCTGCAGCTTTACTCGTCTAAGTAAATGTTAAAATAAAGAACTGGTTTTAGCAACATGTGAATTTATTCTAACCTCGTAACGAAATGACCAGAAGAGACTGGGAGTTTAAATGTATGAGAACTGTTTAAATGTATTAAAAAATGTTCCAAATGACACCAACGTATTCCAAAATTACACAAAAATTATTTAAAAATACTTGATAATTGTAGAAACTGTTCTAAGAAAAGTTCAAAATAAGACAAAAGATGTCCAAAAATCACATAAAACCATCCAGTTACTCAAATCTGTCCAAAATTACTCAAAAATTGTCTAAAATGAACCAAAACCACTTTTCAATGGCTCAAAATTACTAAAAAAAAAAATGTTAAAAATTAAACAAAACATGTCCAGAATTACACATATTATATCCAAAATGGCCTATGTCCATGTAAAACTACTCAAAAAATTAGCTGAAGTGTATTTTTCATCCATGAAAGTTGCCCAAAATTACATGAAAAATGTCCAAACGTTCTCAAAATTGGTCCAGAATGACTCAAAAATGGTCCAAAATGTTGTAAAAATTATCCCCCATTACTCTGAGAGCTATTGAAAATGTTTCAGTAAATACTACAGTTAAATTGTTTAAACAAATATTATACTTGTGGCCACTTAATCCATCATATCATCCTGTACCTTTCTAAATTTTTGCTCATTCTGGGTAAAATATAAAATAAATGACCCAAAATCACTCAAAATTACTAAAAAATGTAAAAAATTACACAAAAGTTGTCGAAAATTACGCATAACATATTCAAAATTACCCATAATTAATCCAAAATGAATCAAAAATGGTTAAAAATGCATCAAAATGTGTCCAAAATGACAAACGTTGGTATAAAACTACTCAAATTAGCATAAATGTGTTTTTCATTCATGAAAATTGTCCAAAATTACACAAAAAAAGGTCCAAACTTTCTTAAAATCTGTCCAGAATGATTTAAAAATGGTCCAAAATTATGTAAAAATTACCCAAAATTACTATGAAAGCTGCTGAAAACAACACAAACAAATGTATGGATGTAAAACTGATCTGATGCCAGTTTTTACCAGGACTCAGATGTGTTTTTATTAAGAACTGCTCAAATTCCATAAAAGTTCTCCAAACTTATTCAAAATTGACATCCAAAATGACTCAAAATTAGTCTACAATCAATCAAAAATAGTCAAAAATGGATCAAAAATGGTCCAAAATTACTGAAGATTTGCTTAAAAGTGTTTTTCATCCATGAAAATTGTCCAAAATTACATGAAAAATGACAAAACTTTCTCAAAATCTGTCCAGAATGACTCAAAAATGGACCAAAATGTCATGAAAATCACCAGTAAACAGATAAATAGTGTGCTTCTCACCGCTGGTCGACGAAGACGAACTTCCCGTCGATGGCGTGGCGGGACACGTACTCGGTGGGCTTCACCCGGATGTCGGCCAGGCTGGGCTGGGGGACGATGTGGGGGTGCAGCCGGCCGATGGCCACCAGGCAGCTCAGGTTGCAGCCCTCGTTGTCGGGCTCGTTGTCCTCATCCAGACCCATCTTAGTGGGCGGCCAGCTCTTCAGGTAGCCGGTGCTGTGGATGGTGCAGAAGCTCTTACGGTCCGCTGCAACAGAGACGAAGACGAAGGTTAGAAATAGACGGCGACCATGTTGGCAGGACGCCGGCGCCACACTGAGGGACGACGGGGGGATTTTACAGACCGATGAGCTGAAAGGGATTTAAAACGGTCAGAAAACAGGATTCAGGATGGTGTTTTTATTCTATCGTTTGTAATGATTTGGTTCTCTTTCCTTCTAAACTGCCTTCTGTTGATGAACGACGACAATAAAGATCGATTTTATCTTCCATTATATTTTATTTGCAAACTGGACTTGAAAAACACCAAATATTAGCAGATTCACGAGTTTCAGAGTAAGTCTATCAAAAACCAACCACTATTTCCTACGAAAACTTCCTCAGAACCATCATCAAGAGATAGGTATACTCTTTAATATCCTCTGTAACTGGACAGTTGTCAGTAGGTCTACTTTAGAACTTTTTCCAGTTGTCGGTAGGTCTGCAATCAACCTTTAGTTTCTCTAAAGTTTTAATTAAACCTTGAGTTTCTCTAAAGTTTAAATTAAACCTTTAGTTTCTCTAAAGTTTAAATTAAACCTTTAGTTTCTCTTCAAGTTTAAATTAAACCTTTAGTTTTTCTAAAGTTTAAATTAAACCTTTAGTTTCTCTAAAGTTTAAATTAAACCTTTAGTTCTCTTAAAGTTTAAATTAAGCCTTTACTTTCTCTTAAAGCTACTATTTGAGCTTTTCCATGTCTAAACGTGTGATTTCAGAATAAACCATGAAGATAAACTACCACTAAACAGCCATTCTCTAAAGAAGAGGAAGTTACCTGCGTAACCGACATAAATATTTATTCAGGATTATGTGGTTGCCGTGGCAACGGCCAGGGCTGCTGTTTCTCTTCCTGTTTATCGTTCACCATAACGTCCTATTTAATCCTGTCAGGCTGCAGCGATACAGCTCAGTATCTGTTATTTATGAGTCGGTTCGCTCAACAAATCCATGATTGTTCAGGAAAACTGATCATTTAGTGTTTTTACATCATTCTGGGAGGTAAATAATAAAATATCTGCTCTGAATTCACAGACTACTTGTGGTAAAACATGTAAAGCTTTTCTGCTATAAAACCAGGTTTTAGCAGTGATTAATGCTGGATAAATTCAAGATGTTGTTCCTGATGGTGCAGTTAGAATAAAAAGCTGTTAAATAAAGTTAATAAATCGAGAAAAATTAGTAAAGAATCTGAGCAATATCAGAATATTTCTACATATAAAGAACCCAAACAATATAGATAAAATCACTGCAAAAAATCTGGATTTCTACTAAAAATCTATGCAATGCTGTTTCAGAAAATATATATTATATTGATAAAAATTGTATTTTATAAATATAGATTATATTGATAAAAATAGAATTTTGTAAAACATAGATTATATTTATAAAATCAGTTAAATATCAATATTTTATACATTATATTGAACAAATCCTGTTAAATATTTAGTATTTTATAAAATATAGATTTATTTATAAAAATCTGCAATATTGGCATTTTATAAAATATAGATTTACAAAAATCTGTTAAATATCCATGTTTATAAAATGTAGATTATATTTATAAAAATTTGTTAAATATCAATATTTTATCAAATATTCATTTGTGCAATATTTTATAAAAATCAATTAAATATCTAAAAATATAGATTACATTGACAATAATCAATTCAATATCACTATCTTATAAAATACAGATTATATTGATAAAAATCAATTAAATTCAGTCATTTATAAAATATAGATTTATAAAAATCAGTTAAATACAAGTATTTTATAAAGCAGAGCTGTAAGCAGCACTGATGTATGGAATAATCTGTACTTGTGTTCATTTTTTCTTAATTTTTTTTATATTCTACTGAACCCTCTGCTGCTCTAGGGTTTATATATTTTATATTCTACTGGATCTTCTGCTGCTATAAGTTTGCTGCTGTGAGATAAATAAATCTCATTTAATTTTAAATCCATGCAGCCTGAAGAAGCCCACTTCCTGGGTTGTGTAACGGCACTGCTCTCGTGCTAACTGAGGTGTGATTCCTGGTTCTAATGAGGATGTCGGCTCTAAAAATAAGAAAAGGGAACGGCAGGAGGTTTTTAGTTTCACAACAACTGAAAGAGTGAAAAACTGTGAGACTGTTGAATGAAGAGCAGAATCCTGGATGGCTGCTCAGAACATCAAAACTCTTCTGTTTATATGATTTCTGAACAAACGGCGAGTCCACTTCATCTCAATTTGAACACATTTGGGTCATTTTGGATCATTTTTATGTCAGTTTTTGAGTCATTGATGATCCATCTGATGCTATTGGAGCCAAATTCAATCATTGTTTGGATTCTGAATTATTTGTGATTTGAGTCTTGTCCAAAATCACTTGAAGCTCGTCGGAAATTACTTAAAATCTGTCCAGAATTACTCCAAAACCCCTCAAGATTTGTTTGAAATAAGGTCAAGATGGTCCAAACTGACTCAACAACTGTCCAAGTTAACAATAATTAATAATTATTGGTTGTTCAAAATAAAAACAAGTTTAAAACCTCCAATCCAGGCTGGTTTAGGGTCTCCATACAGCTCCTGTAAGTGTTTATCTATGGATGGATCCATATTTCTACTAAAATCCAGTCTTTGGTCCACATTTCTCCAACTGTTGAGGCTCTAACATCAGTAGAATCTGATGGGTTAAAGTCTGACCAGAGAAGGTTCCAGTTTTTAAATATTTTGACTTGAATCTGTTTAAAATGACTCATAAATGTGGCTTTTTGCTGTGAAATAAATTTTAATAATCTACTTCCAGCAGACAAACAGAACACATCTGGGAAACGAGCTGTAATAAATAATCCGTCTTGGTATTGTGAAGGATTTCTGATTGGGGAGAGCAGCCGTTTACCTTTTTTCTTGGAGCAGGTGGAGGGAAAGTCTTTGTCCTCCACTTTGACTGAGGGTCGGTTGCATTTCATTCTGCAGAAAAACGACCGTCGGGCTCCAGAACAGAGTCGAGAAGGTCCAGGGGTGATGTCTGTCTTCACCGGAAGACCAGCTGTAGAGAAAACACACAAGAAATACAGAAATACAATTCAGAACTTAGATTTAATGACCAGAGTTCTACTTTCATGATGGGAATATTTCCAGAGTTCCAGATCCTTCAAGTCCATAGAGGAGAACGTCCCCTGGAGAAAGTTCTAGAGTAGACCTACCGACAACTGGACAGTTGTCGGTAGGTCTACTCTAGAACTTTCTCCACTTGTCGGTAGGTCTACTCTAGAACTTTAAAAATGGTATAAAAAAAAAGTACAAAACATTCAATCCAGGTTGGTCTAGAGCAGGGGTATTCAACTAAAATTCAAAGAGGTCCAGTCAGACAAAATGCATTAAAGCCAAGGTCCGTAATGTCATAAAGTCTAACTTCAATTAGTGCGACACATGATGATGTAACCTAATAGTTTTATTAGCATGGGCATGTAATCAATAACTGACCATCAAATCAAATAAATTCAGTACGGTTCAAAAACATTTTGACAACATTTATTAACAAATAACTTTTGATATAACTATACATCTTAAAATTAAGTGCAGAACTTGAAAAAATAATGACTAAACAACCCGAACCAGCTTATATACATCTTTAACAATACCCAAATCTCAAGAAATGTAAACAATTGAACACTTTTATATTTTTTTTCCTGTCTTGTTACTCCCCTTATATCCCTGCTGCTTAATGGGAGAACTGAGCTGCAGTTTGTCCTGCCAGGATTTTTTGAATTGTGTATTTTGAATTGTGGTCTGAATGGTGTCAGGGTCGTTCTCAAACACATCTGGAGCTCATTGGTCAGTCTGGAACGATATTCAGTTCTGATTATGTTCATAGTTGAGAAAGGTGCCTCCAGCTGTATGTTGAGCCAAACATGGTCAGCATGTGCAGGACTATTTCCCTCTCGGTGTCACTTTATTAATTTTCCTTTTTGTCTGTCTCTCACCTCTCAACTGTTTTCTGAATGCAGAGCTGTGATGTTTAGCAGCTGCAATACAGAGACTTCATTGGCTGAGTAGCGTCATGTGGGATGGCTGAACTCGTACGTAATTGGTCTGTGTGTTTCCTGAGCTGATAACTAATGCCGTAAACACTGGGAAAGCTGTGCCGGTAAAACAGAAGCGACCGGTCAAATTTAAAATCCCGCTACAATTTACTGATTACAGGTCCGGTCCGTATAAGACGGCGTCTGGGTCCGGATCCGGACTGTGGTCCACCAGTTACTGACCCCTGGTCTAGTGTCTCCATAAAGTTCCTGTAAGTGTTTATCTATGGATGGATCCATATTTCTACTAAAATACAGTCTTTGGTCCAAATTTCACCAGAGATGACTTGAATCTGGTCTGAAATTATTCGAAATTTGTCCAAAACAAGATAAAAATGGTCCATTATGACTTGAAACTGGTCTGAAATGACTCCAAAGTGTCAAGACTTTAAACTCGTAATGAAAGACTCACAATTGGTTTAAGATAAAGATGGTCCAAAATGACTTGAAATTAGTCCAAAATTAAATTTAAAAGTGTCTACTTACTCAAAATTGTCAAAAATGACAATAATCACGAATAAATAACAATTTTAGAACTACAGCGTGAAAGATAAAAACTCAGTGGAGATGTGAGTTTCATCTATCGGACCTTGAGACAGTTTTTAAAGAGTTGGGAGGGAAAATGGAACCTCAGAGTGGAAAGCAGATGCTTAAATGTAGAAAACAGATGATGTGTGCTGGTGTTTTCTTACTTTTAGCATCGATGAGTCTCTCTCGAGGAGCGGTATCGGAGGACGACAGCTGTTCCTTGACCTTGGCGATGTCCTTGGGATGAAGGTAGTCGAACAGACTCTGGCCGATCAGGTCATTCTAAAAGGAAACGACCAACAGAATTAGCTAAACCAACCTCAAGCTTGTTGAAACGTCTAATTCAACAGCATTTCCTCTTGACAGCATGACCTCTTCGAGTATTGATCCATGATCTCTGGTATATGATAAGTATGTCCAAAGCCATAGTCTGAGAAATATCCCCATATCATGATGCTTCCACCACCGTGCTTCACGGTGGCATCTTCCTGTGAACCAATGAACTGATATTTAGTTGAAGGACCACAGTTTCTGAGAGCTGCTTCACGTCTGTGTTGCATGAAGTCAATCAACTTCTGGTACCTGTGAACAGGTAATCCAGCCCTGGACGATTGGACTACACGCATTTCCTGGTGTTGCCTCAGAAACGGCGTTTTTAATGTCACCCAACAAGTTCCCTATTGGATTAAGGTCCAGGGATTGGGCTGGTCACTCTGTAAGGTTAATCCTGTTGGTCTGGAACCAGGATGCTAGTCGCTTACTGGTGTGTTTGGGGTCGTTGTCTTGTTGAAACGCCCATTGAAACGCGCATTTCCTCTTCGGCATAAGAAAACATGACCTCTTCAAGTATTGATCCATGACCCCTGGTATGCAATAAATAGACCTAACACCACAGTATAAGAAGCATCATGGTGTATCTTCCTGTGAATTCCTGAACTGATATCTAGTTGTAGAACCACTGTTCCTGAGAGCTGCTTCACACCTGTGTTTCTATTAAACCATTAAAATAACTTCTCAGATGTTTTCTGGGGGTGAAACCAGAAAATTCACCAGTATGACAGCATGAAATTCTCAAAATTCAACTTAAATATTTTTCCAAAACTTAATTTTGGGTCCCAAATAACAAATACATAAACTCTGAGCAACATATTTCCAGGATTCTGTGTGAACTGAGCTTCAGCTTCAGAGGGAACCAATCAGGAATCCTTCTGGTTTTGGTTCTGATGACTAAAGAACTGCTGCTTTCTGCTGCATACATGACCTAGTTTGGTGATTTAAAACTGTGAAAATTCCTTTTGAGGTCCTCGAATGCTCAGCAGCTTTAACAATAAATCACAGCGGTATTTTTTGCGTACCTGACTGTAGTTCAGAATCTTGTACACCGACTCAGAAACAAACAGGATTTTTCCACGATCGCATCCGACCACGAAGAGGAAACCGTCAGCAGCCTGTAGTAGAGTAAAAACACTGGAATAAATACATTTTCCTCATATATTTACTGAAAATAACGGGTAAAATGTGTATCTACAGTAACAGAGTGTGATAATAAACACAAAACTCCAACCTGGAAACTGAATCCTGAATAAAAACATGATATTTGTGGAAATGTGTGACTTCTGGACTCACTCTTAGTATCAAGTGCTTGAGTTCGTCATCTGACAGGAAGGAAGGTTTGTAGTTTGCTTCTGTGTACGGATTGGCTGCACCTGGAACAGGTAAAAACACACCTGTAGCTGCTCAAACTGCACCTGTACAGGTAACAGCTCAACCCTTCACAGACTGGATGTTCTACTGTGGATCAGCTGCAGCGCCACACTCAGAACCACCATCAGCAGTAAATGAGTCACTGATGAACCTCTCCTTTCATAACCACATTTCCTCCTCCGGTTCCTTTATATTTAGAACCGCTTGACACTATTCTCTCTCCAACACAGAAGTAAAAACAAATAGAAATAATGCTGCATTAGAAAACATTCATAATTATGGACTTCCATTAATGAGGAATCTGCCCAAAATATCTTCATTAACCAGGAAAACCTCATAGAACAGAACCTGCTGTTTTTATTTATCCCAGATATTTTTAAATGGAGTCCCAACAAAAAAAATGCAAAAAATTTAAAATTTATTTTAATTAAACAAATTCATTGATTTGAAAATACAGAAACAAAGTCATTAAACGCCTTGACCTTTAATTAGTTTTTATTAAATAAATGTCAATAAATATTCAGCTTCTTTAAACTGGCTCCCAGTATGTTTCAGCCTCTATAAAATGGTTCCCAGTATGCTTCAGCCTTTAAACTGGTTCCCAGTATGTTTCAGCCTCTATAAACTGGTTCCCAGTATGTTTCAGCCTCTATAAACTGGTTCCCAGTATGTTTCAGCCTCTATAAACTGGTTCCCAGTATGTTTCAGCCTCTATAAACTGGTTCCCAGTATGTTTCAGCCTCTATAAAATGGTTCCCAGTATGTTTCAGCCTTTAAACTGGTTCCCAGTATGTTTCAGCCTCTATAAACTGGTTCCCAGTATGTTTCAGCCTCTATAAACTGGTTCCCAGTATGTTTCAGCCTCTATAAACTGGTTCCCAGTATGTTTCAGCCTCTATAAACTGGTTCCCAGTATGTTTCAGCCTCTATAAAATGGTTCCCAGTATGTTTCAGCCTTTAAACTGGTTCCCAGTATGTTTCAGCCTCTATAAACTGGTTCCCAGTATGTTTCAGCCTCTATAAACTGGTTCCCAGTATGTTTCAGTCTTTAAACTGGTTCCCAGTATGTTTTAGTCTTTAACTGGTTCCCAGTATGTTTCAGTCTTTAACTGGCTCCAGTATGTTTCGGTCTTTAACTGGTTCCCAGTATGTTGCAGTCTTTAAACTGGTTCCCAGTATGTTTCAGTCTTTAACTGGTTCCCAGTATGTTTCAGTCTTTAACTGGCTCCCAGCATGTTTCAGTCTTTAACTGGTTCCCAGTATGTTTCAGTCTTTAACTGGCTCCCAGTATGTTTCAGTCTTTAACTGGCTCCCAGTATGTTTCAGTCTTTAACTGGTTCCCAGTATGTTGCAGTCTTTAAACTGGCTCCCAGTATGTTTCAGTCTTTAAACTGGCTGCCAGTATGTTTCAGTCTTTAACTGGTTCCCAGTATGTTTCAGTCTTTAACTGGCTCCAGTATGTTTCGGTCTTTAACTGGTTCCCAGTATGTTGCAGTCTTTAAACTTGCTCCCAGTATGTTTCAGTCTTTAACTGGCTCCCAGTATGTTTCAGTCTTTAACTGGCTCCAGTATGTTTCAGTCTTTAACTGGTTCCCAGTATGTTTCAGTCTTTAACTGGTTCCCATTATGTTTCAGTCTTTAACTGGCTCCAGTATGTTTCGGTCTTTAACTGGCTCCCAGTATGTTTCAGTCTTTAACTGGTTCCCAGTATGTTTCAGTCTTTAACTGGCTCCAGTATGTTTCGGTCTTTAACTGGCTCCCAGTATGTTTTAGTCTTTAACTGGTTCCCAGTATGTTTCAGTCTTTAACTGGTTCCCAGTATGTTTCAGTCTTTAACTGGCTCCAGTATGTTTCAGTCTTTAACTGGTTCCCAGTATGTTTCAGTCTTTAACTGGCTCCAGTATGTTTTAGTCTTTAAACTGGCTCCCAGTATGTTGCAGTCTTTAAACTGGCTCCCAGTATGTTTCAGTCTTTAAACTGGCTGCCAGTATGTTTCAGTCTTTAACTGGTTCCCAGTATGTTTCAGTCTTTAACTGGCTCCCAGTATGTTTCAGTCTTTAACTGGCTCCCAGTATGTTTCAGTCTTTAAACTGGCTCCCAGTATGTTTCAGTCTTTAACTGGCTCCCAGTATGTTTCAGTCTTTAACTGGCTCCCAGTATGTTTCAGTCTTTAACTGGCTCCAGTATGTTTCAGTCTTTAAACTGGTTCCCAGTATGTTTCAGTCTTTAACTGGTTCCCAGTATGTTTCAGTCTTTAAACTGGTTCCCAGTATGTTTCAGTCTTTAACTGGCTCCAGTATGTTTCAGTCTTTAAACTGGCTCCCAGTATGTTTCAGTCTTTAACTGGCTCCAGTATGTTTCAGTCTTTAAACTGGTTCCCAGTATGTTTCAGTCTTTAAACTGGCTCCCAGTATGTTTCAGTCTTTAACTGGCTCCAGTATGTTTCAGTCTTTAACTGGCTCCCAGTATGTTTCAGTCTTTAACTGGCTCCCAGTATGTTTCAGTCTTTAACTGGCTCCCAGTATGTTTCAGTCTTTAACTGGCTCCAGTATGTTTCAGTCTTTAAACTGGTTCCCAGTATGTTTCAGTCTTTAACTGGTTCCCAGTATGTTTCAGTCTTTAAACTGGTTCCCAGTATGTTTCAGTCTTTAACTGGCTCCAGTACGTTTCAGTCTTTAAACTGGCTCCCAGTATGTTTCAGTCTTTAAACTGGCTCCCAGTATGTTTCAGTTTTTAACTGGCTCCAGTACGTTTCAGTCTTTAAACTGGTTCCCAGTATGTTTTATTAGAGTTTTTCTGTGCTGGATTTTAAACCATTAAACTTTATTCTATATGTTCTCATCAGAACATGTTTGTTTTCAGGATAATTACTTGAGGCTACAGATTCATGAACCCGTCCTGTCTCTACAGATGGTACGTTCCCTTCGGTTCCGTTTAGTTCCCTCCAGTTCCCCTCCGTCTGTTCCTACCTCTGAGCGTCTTCATGTGCTGCACCGCCATCCGGAGGACGGTCAGTTTGTCCAGTTTCCTGGACATGGCGTTACAGGTGGGAACCAGAGACGCCAGCTCGTCGATGAAACTGTTCATCTTGTCTCTGCGACGCTTCTCGATCTGGCTGTGAGCCTCTCTGTGGACGGAGACACATCAACAGTTCGTCTAAGTCATGATTATCACGCTGCTGGCACCATCAAAAATATTTATTAAAACAGGGAATCTGGCATCCGGGGGTCACAAACAATTAACAGTAAAAATGTGACCATAAGGCACGTTTCTGTTAAATGTTTTATTTTTGTTAAACTACTCCTTATTTCTGGTAAAACTACTGACATTTCTTTACCCGTCAAGATGTAAATTACTACTTTTTCTCTATAATTTTGACTGTTGATTATATTGATTACTGTAATTTCATAAAACTGGGAAAGACATAAAACAGTTAAAAAAATATAAATTTTTTGAGAACCTTAAAATACACAATGTTTAAAAAATACAAATATCTTTAAAATAATGTTTGTTTTTTATCTAAAAGATTAATTTAATAGTCAAACACTGAAAAAGAACTAAATATCATTAGTAAAAATACAGATTGTCGATGTGATTGTTATTTACAGTTTTTTTTCCATCAACATATAATGATTTTATTGCATATCGGTAATTTGATAGAAAAAGTCCTATAAAATACCAAATTTTGAAAAAAAAATTATTGTACATATTTTTCTTTCAAATAAAAGCAAATATCTGTAAAAAAAAAAAAAAAACTGCTGATTTAAATACAGTACAGATAAATTTTTTTTATTGTTAAAAATTGTACAAAAAAAAAATACCATTTGTAGAAATGAAAAATTTTTGATGTGGACATTATTTACAGTTTGACAGTTTTTATTTATGTAAATTAATACAGATTATCTGTGATTTAACAGAGATTTTTTTCGAATTAACAGTATCTGCAAAACAATATTTCAGTTATTTAAATACAGTAAAATTATGTATTTTTTATTGTTAAATGTTGTAAAAGAACATATTACTATTTTAAAAATACAGATATTTGACGTGGATGTTTTGGCTTGTTTTCTTTTTCAAAAATTTAAACAATTTTACTGTGATTTCAAAACAAATTATCCATAATTTCACAGGAAAGTTCTGTGAAATTACAGTAAACAAATATTTCCCTTTTTTCAGTCCTTAATATGCATAAATTTTCTTTCAAATAACAGTAAATATCTGGAAAATAATAGTTTTTGCTGATTTAAATACAGTAAAAATTGTGATTTTTTTTCTGATTAAGCGTTGTATGTATGTAGAATGAATGAATGTAGAAGTTTTGCTTTTTTTGCAAATTATTTCCTATTTGTGATTTTAAAAGACATAATCTCTAATTTAACAAAACAGAGAAACCCCACAAACACCAGTGAACCGTTGAAATAAACTCCAGGTAAAAACTTTCATTTCTGGCAGCCCGTTGCCTCTCCTATAAGACCAGATCCTAAAACTCTTGCAGTCATCATCAGATCTGATCTAGCAGCTCATAAAACATCGTTCTCTGCAGATAAAAACCCCATTTTTGGTCCTTCAGGACGGGGAGAACTCATCCGAGGGTCGATGCAGCTCGACTGGAAGCTTCCCTTCACTTCTACACACCTCAAAGTTTCTTCTATGAACGAACACAGAGCTGCCTCTGTGTCCGATGGGTGGCATTTAATTCATGCCGGGGATTACAAGGTAAAGAGACGCTGCAGGTACCTGGCATTCTTAATCCGGCCCTGCTGGTCGCTGCAAAGCAAACAGAGAAACGTTAGAGAGAGGAAACAAACGTATCAGAGGTTTAAAAGTCAGCAGAGCGGTTTGGGAATCAGGCCACGGCTTCTGGAACAGCCCTCGTTCAGTTTACGCAACGCTGGTGAAGCTCCAGGCTTTTATCTGACTTCACAATCTGAAGGTGACGTTAAACCTCCTCACAACAACGAGGAGAATCCCCACCCAACCCTCTGGCTCCAAGGCCAGAAACAGAGTCTGGTGGGAAACTGAACGACTCATGGCTCAATAAACGAGATGAAAAGCTCTGACAAATTGTCTGCTTAAAAAAAACTAACAGAGGAGGTGAACTGGAGGTTAGTTCTGGTTGAATATTTATACAAAAGATTGTGTTCAGACGAGTCAATCACAGGCAAATTAATCTCACCAGCAGGTTTAAAACACATATTTCAGTTTAATCTATTTAATATCACCAAAAACACACCATTTATCAGAGTCACAAACCCAAAAAACAAATTAAATCAGAGAATTTTAGACTTTCAGGTGGTTCTGCAGTTCAATCAGGAAAAAAATATATTTTGTATAATAATAAAAAAAATGTAGTTTTTTCATCAAAATCACATTATTCTGCATGTCTCATTTAAAAACATAAAAATATGAAAAATATTTAATGAAAATGTTTCATTACAAAATTAATTACCACCTGAACAAATAAATAAAATATTACAAATATTTAATAAAAATGTCTAATTGTTCAATTATTGTCCAATTAAAAAAAACATAATACAAATGTCTCATTAAAAATAATTGCCTCATTTAAAAAATACAATATATGTAATAAAAATGTCATTACAAAAATATTTTCCATTTAGAAAAAATAAATACAATATTAAAAATATTTAATAACAATGTCTAAAAAATTATTGTTTCGTAAAAAAAATTATAAAAATCAAAAAAATATTTAATAACGTCTCATTAAAAATAAATGTCTCATTAAAAGATAACAAATATATATATATATATATATATATATATATATATATATATATATAAAAACAAAAATATTAAATAAAAACGTCTTATTGTCTCAAAAAATATAAAACATATTTACTAAAAATATCTCATTAAAAAAATAATTGGCAAAAATAAATCAGATTTTATAGCTATTAGCAATTTTACTTTTGAAAATTATTTTGGGAATTTAAAACTATTTTCTAAACACTTTTATATGTATTATTAACATTTTCCAACATTTTATTAACATTTTTGACACATTATTGTTACTGTCCAATATTTTTTTTCCATCATTCAGATATTTTCTGAATATTTTTAATATTTTGATTTTTTCTGACAGAGTACATTTTGTTTTCTATTTCTTCCCATATTTACTAAATATTCCCCCACAATGTAAATTTTTTTGACATTAATATTTTCTAAACATTTTTGTACACGATTGTCCTTTTCCCCCCATCATTCAGATATTTTATTACTACTTAGATTTTTTAAATTTTAATAATATTTTATAAATTTTCTAAATATTTTTGGATGTTAGGACACTGAATCTGCTGGTTAAAAGTCTAAATATTATTATATTAGAGAAAACTTCCATTCACCTCCACTGAAACCTGCAGGTTGAATTTCTAATAAATCAGAAGACTGAAGCTTTCTGCTTTCCTACAGAACGGTACACGTGAGTTTTCTGATCATAATAAACTGGACCTTAAAGTTAAATGGAAATAAAACAGTGAATAAGAACATCAAATCGGCAGATGACTTACTTTCCCAGCTTGTCTTTATCTGGGTCCATGTCACTACAGAGAAAAACACAGAAGATGTCAGACATTTAAACAAAAAGGTTCACTGGGTTCAGCAGCTTTGATTTTCAGTCTCTTTAATATTCTATGGAGTTAAATCCAGACTGACTGATTAAACTTTCTACAAACATGGAGTGGAGTTTGAACTTACTCAAATGAGAAGCCATCAATTCTGCAAAGAAACACAAATAATGAATCAGTTTTCAGTCAGCAAGGCAGAGATGAATGTGATTATTTTGATTATTTAGAGACAGAACTATTAAAGACGGTTTAAAGTTTCAGGTCAGTGAGGCCAAAAATGCTGCAGGTTTCTGTTAAGCTTCTGATGTCTCTGTAAACTTCACTGTTTATTTTTTTTTCTTTCTCTGTACATCTCATGAGTGAAATATCTTCATGATATTTCAGGTGGACAGTCTGCAGCTTTGTGCTTCTAAAACCTTCTTACTGGTAGTCGGTGGTGCTGCCCTTCCGCTTGCGGGTGTAGTCCATGCCAGGCGTGCTGATGGAGCCGGGGGACATGAAGTCGGTCATCGTAGACGAGATGTCCATCCTTTGGTCTGCCATCAGGTCATCTGGACGGCAAAGACAGAAGCTTCGTTAGTCAGCTGTAGTCGCATTCTCTGAATGAGACTTTGAGTCGGGGAGAATTCCAGTAAGGTGATCAGTAGAAATCAACTGGTAGGTTCTTGAAGACGTTCCACCTTCATCCAAGGTTCTTCTTCGGTTCTAACTGACTGATGAGGAGTTACAGACAACGACCTGTCCAGGTGGTTGTTGGTGGACCTCCTAGTTTCACAATAATTCACACCTGGACAGGTTGTTGGTGTTTATAGTCACATCGGGTCACATGTCTGAAGGAACATTAACAACCAGACCTCACCTGTCTCCAGGTTTGAATGCTGTGAAACCAGAAGGTCCACCCACAATGACACCAATCATGGCTGTGAAACCAGAAGGTCCACCAACAATGACACCAATCATGGCTGTGAAACCAGAAGGTCCACCAACAATGACACCAATCATGGCTGTGAAACCAGAAGGTCCACCAACAATGACACCAATCATGGCTGTGAAACCAGAAGGTCCACCAACAATGACACCAATCATGGCTGTGAAACCAGAAGGTCCACCAACAATGACACCAATCATGAGCTGTGAAACCAGAAGGTCCACCAACAATGACACCAATCATGGCTGTGAAACCAGAAGGTCCACCAACAATGACACCAATCATGGCTGTGAAACCAGAAGGTCCACCAACAATGACACCAATCACGGCTGTGAAACCAGAAGGTCCACCAACAATGACACCAATCATGGCTGTGAAACCAGAAGGTCCACCAACAATGACACCAATCATGAGCTGTGAAACCAGAAGGTCCACCAACAATGACACCAATCATGGCTGTGGAACCAGGAGGTCTATCAATAAATTTTGTTGCATAAACTGCAGCTCTACCACCATGATTGCTGTCGTTGCTGGTGGACTTTCTGGTTTCACAACATCTACACCTGTACACAGGTGAGTCCTGGTTGTTAATGGACCTTCAGACTTGTGACCTGGAGGGACTATGAAAGCTGTAACTTGCCATTAGTCTGTTAGGATTGAAGAACCTTGGATGAAGGTCCAGATGGTTTCTCCTGAAGCTCCTACGATCACCATAACCTGATGACTGAGAACCTCCAGACAAACTTCAATAAGGTGGTTTGTATATTTTGCACCGACGCCTGAAGATCAAACTCCCAGTAGCTCCGTCTCCATCCGTTAGCTCTCTGTGCTCACATGTTCTAGATTTAATAAACTCACTAAACATCTTTTTATCTTCATCAGCTGGTCTGACACAGACTTGGGTTCTGATAGTTCCACCACTGACTTAAATAATAACGTCATGTTTTATTGGTTATTATCATGTTGGAGTTTCCAGTTTAACTCCACAGACTCTTTGATATGTAAACATGTGCTTCCATGTGGTACGGTTTAGAACACGTGTGTTTAATTCTGGGCTCCAACATGGTGGTCAGCAGCTGATCAGTTAAATGTAAATACAGAGGAGGCTGGTGGATGTGGAGAGGTTATTTTAAAAAATTAGATAAACAGTCACAACATCATAAATAATAAGGGTGTAGACATCCTAATGCTGAAGTGGATTTTTCAGAATTAAAGCCTTCATCATCTTTTATGGGTTTATTTTTGGGAGAAATCCAGGCTTTCTTCTTCCTGAGGGGATAAATCTGCTGCATCTGACTTAAAATTCACACCTCATTCAGGATTTCTGCTAATTTTCAGCCATGTTCTTGGTTTCTGCAGATATTTAATCCATCGGTCTCCATGGTTTTTAACTGAATCAGACGTAGAAAAATATTCAGATATATTCAGATATAACCTGAATAAAGCAGACTGAGTGTAACGGAGGGCTGAAGGATGCAAATAAAGCTCTGACTAAAAGCATCTGCAGGATTAGTCACGTCTGAACCGACGACACGATAAAAGAGTCTCTGAGGAACTATCTGGAGGTAGCTCTAGAGGAACATCTTTATCATCCAGACTCATATGGAGTCTGGAGAAAAAGTAGAAATAGTTAATAAATAGAAGGACACATTCACATTTCATTTAATACATTTAATTTTTTAAAAAAAAGGTTAAAAAAGTGTTTTTGACTGATTGGAATGATTTGATTTATTATTCTTATTACTCTTATTTACATATTTGAGTCTATTCAGTGCATAATTTATTATTTTATTTTTATCATTTCATTTCCAGAAACCTCAAAGCAAAAACAAAAAATCAAACATTAAAATTCACCACCAGGTTTAAATAGTATATTTTCTAAAATTGTATTTGTTTTAATAATGATTAAAATTACACCATTTATCAGCATAAAAACTAATAAAATCATCCAGTTTTCTCCTTTCTGTCAGTTCTTGAATGTTTATTCTGATGTGCAGCTAAACCAGGAAATAAAAAATATTTAAATAAACTGATAAATCTAATTTATTACTATTCTTAGAATTTATTTTATTAACTGATTTCTGAATTTATTCAGTTATTTACATATTTTAGTCCATTTTTTTTTTTTATGAATTTTGACTTCTATTTGGTCCTATAAATCTATTTATATTTTAACAATACATCATTTTACTAATTTATTTATTTATTCTAATTTTTATCTCATTTGATGTTTCCTCTTTTTTCCATATTTATTTATTTTATTTATTTATTCATGTATTTTAGTCAATTTTTTAAAAATGATTTTTTATTCAGTTTTTATGAATTTTGACTTCTATTTTGCCCTTCATCCATCGACATTTTAATAAGAGTTCATATTTTACATTTTTTTGTATTTATATTTTTTTTAATATTTGTCCAGAAGCAGAAAGTGAATGATACTGTTTTTTAAATTAATTCATATTTGTGTTCAATGAATAGTTTATTACTTAATTTTTTAGAATTTTCTTATTCTATTCTTATATTATATTTTAATAAGACATTTAATATTTTACATTTTTAAATGCTTTTATATCTTTTATATTTCAGGAGTAGAACATCATTTACTCTGCTGTTTTTAAAATTCGTTCATGTTTATTACTTCATTTTTTATTATTTTCTTATTGTGTTTCTATGAATTCTGACTTCTACTTAGCCCTCCTCTGATCTATTTATATTTTATTAATATACATTTCATTTAATTTAATGCATTAGCCTTATTTCACATTCTCTGTCCCTGTTTTACTGAGTTCTTCATTTATAGATGTTTGTGTTGTTTTATTGCATTTTTTTCCTTCTATCTGTGAAGCACTTTGTGTTGCTTCTCTTTTATATAAAGTTTAATTTGTGTTGCTTCTCATTTGTATAAATAAAGTTTAATTTGTGTTGCTTCTAATTTGTATAAATAAAGTTTAATTTGTGTTCCTTCTAATCTGTATAAATAAAGTTTAATTTGTGTTCCTTCTAATCTGTATAAATAAAGCTTAATTAGTGTTGCTTCTCATTATATAAATAAAGTTTAGTTAGTGTCGCGTCTCATTTATATAAATAAAGTTTGACTGACTGCAGGGCTGTGTGTTGAATGGTTTTGGCCAGTTCAGGTGATTTTTGCAGCCATGATGTGGACGCTGCAGCACAGAAGCTACAGAAAATAAAAACTTGGACTCTTCTCGACCAATCAGACCAGTTCAGCTTCAGATAAAACGTGAAATATGTTCACCATCTCTCAAAGTCCAGAGACGTTTCTGGGACACAGGACCAACCTGGATTGGAAATTTTGACACGTTTCTCCATTTTCAAAGGCCAACAATGACTTGTTTCTGTTATTTGGACCATTTTTAGGCATTTTAGACAATTTTAAAGTCATTTTGGTCAAACTGCGGGTCATTGTAGACACAGTAAGTCTTCTTGCACAAATTCTAAAACCTTCTAGACACATTTTGAGTTGTTTCGGACAAGTTTTAAGAGACTTTAGTCAAGTTTGAGTGTGTCTAGACAAATGGAAGTCAGTTTGAACACATTCTGAGTCATTCAAGTCCGTTTTTAAAGAACAGTTTGGACAACTTTTAGTCATTTTGGACAACTCAAAATCTAAAAAAATGGAACCTTGTCTGGTCAAACTTTAACCCATCAGATTTTACCGATGTTAGAGCCTCAACAGTTGGAGAAATGTGGACCAAAGACTGGATTTTAGTAGAAATATGGATCCATCCATAGATATACACTTAGAGAAACTTTATGAAGACACTAGACCAGCTTGGATTGGAGGTTTTAGACTTTTTTCCATTTTAAAGGACAAATAATTCTTCATTATTGTTAATTTGCACTATTTTAAGTCATTTCTGGACAAGTTTTAGAGATTTTAGAGTTACTGGGGGTCATTTTCAGTCATTTTGGACAATTTTAAGTCAATTTTAGATATGTTTAGGTCATTTTTAAATCATTTTTGAGTCATTTTGAACAAAATTCCAGTCATTTTGGACAAAATTTCAGTCATTTTGGACAAATTTTATGTAATTTTTGAACAATTTTGGGTCATTTTGGACACATTTTTGATATTTTGGGTCCTTTTTTTCAGAATTTTAAGTCACTTTAGACATATTTCAAATCATTTCAGAAAATTATGAGACATTTTGGGCAATTATGAGTCATTTTAAGGAGACTCGGGTCAAAATATGTAAATACTGGAACCTTGTCTGGTCATATTTGCCACACATCAGATTCTACTGACATCAGTGCCTCTAAAGATGGTGAAATGTGGACCAAAGACTGTATTTTATTTCAGCTATTACAGTCTCTTTTTTTATTTCATGGCTTGTACAGTTATAGATCCACAAGTGAGATGTTTGTCATCTTACATTGTACTTTTTGAGAAAGTACAATTTAAGCCCAGAGGAGTGTTTTGGCAGAACTTTACTCACCACAGATGTTCATCACAGCCTCAGTGTTAAAATCATTTCCTTCCATCCACTCTCGAGCCCTCAACTGTGAAAAAACCCCAAAACAAAACGAGAGTGATTCTGACGCTGTGTGAAAAAATCCAAAACACTGAGAGAAAACACAGCTACAGTTGCCGGGACACAAACGGCAAAACATCCCTCCATCTAGGTCAGCGTGGCGGCAGAAAAACAGGAAGCTCCTATTGTCTCGCATGTATAGAAATAAAGCGTATGTCACAGCTGGTGTTCCTCAGACACGTAGGCTGAATCATATCACTTACATGATGACACACATAGGAGGCTGGGGCCATTTATTCATTTACACCCACAGGAGGAGTTAAATTTACCTGCGGACCAACTTTTATGCACTTCCAGAGTCAATGCAAACTATCAGGTTTACTCCTAGAAGTAAATTAAGTAGAACCAGCTCGACTGAAGCTAAAAATATCTAAATAAAGATGAAACTGACCAACAGACAAACCAGTTTGTAAAGTTTTGCTGTATTAGCTGTGATGTGGCAGCAAATCAGGACCAAGAATGAAAACGTTTCACACTGTTAGCACTGAGAGGAAACTTATCAACAACTTATCGACAGCAGAATTTACCGATGTTCGTTAAACGCCTCACAGTGCAGGCTGCTGTAGATGCCGCTAGACGCTCTCAGGTTGAGCAAAAGTTACTTGAAAAAGAGTGAAAAATGGTGTTATAATGTCAGATATGTCTGAAAGGAAAGGGAGCGATGTGTGGGGTTTTTTTTTTTGGAGTAGAGCATATTTTTAAGTGTAAACATCGCAGTCGATCTTTTTTATATAACAGCAGGAGGCTAAAACCATGATTGTGGTTAATCTTTGTTTCATTTTGCAGCCCTATTACTGCATTAATCGATCTATTTGAATGTATTTCCTCCACCAGACGACTCCTTGGTTTTGTTTTTAAAATAATCCGCTACAGCTAACTAGCATCTATCTTCATCTGCTAATGAACACTATAACTCTGTAGAAGCTAACTAGCATCTATCTTCATCTGCTAATGAACACTATACTCTGTAGAAGCTAACTAGCATCTATCGTCATCTGCTAATGAACAATATAACTCTGTAGAAGCTAACTAGCATCTATCTTCATCTGCTAATGAACACTATACTCTGTAGAAGCTAACTAGCATCTATCTTCATCTGCTAATGAACACTATAACTCTGTAGAAGCTAACTAGCATCTATCTTCATCTGCTAATGAACACTATACTCTGTAGAAGCTAACTAGCATCTATCTTCATCTGCTAATGAACACTATAACTCTGTAGAAGCTAACTAGCATCTATCGTCATCTGCTAATGAACACTATAACTCTGTAGAAGCTAACTAGCATCTATCTTCATCTGCTAATGAACACTATACTCTGTAGAAGCTAACTAGCATCTATCGTCATTTGCTAATGAACACTAACTCTGTAGAAGCTAACTAGCATCTATCTGCATCTGCTAATGGACACTATACTCTGTAGAAGCTAACTAGCATCTATCGTCATTTGCTAATGAACACCTGTAACTCTGTAGAAGCTAACTAGCATCCATCGTCATCTGCTAATGAACACTATAACTCTGTAGAAGCTAACTAGCATCTATCTGCATCTGCTAATGAACACTATACTCTGTAGAAGCTAACTAGCATCTATCTTCATCTGCTAATGAACACTATAACTCTGTAGAAGCTAACTAGCATCTATCGTCATCTGCTAATGAACACTATAACTCTGTAGAAGCTAACTAGCATCTATCTTCATCTGCTAATGAACACTATACTCTGTAGAAGCTAACTAGCATCTATCGTCATTTGCTAATGAACACTAACTCTGTAAAAGCTAACTAGCATCTATCTTCATCTGCTAATGGACACTATACTCTGTAGAAGCTAACTAGCATCTATCGTCATCTGCTAATGAAAACCTGTAACTTTGTAGAAGCTAACTAGCATCCATCGTCATCTGCTAATGAACACTATAACTCTGTAGAAGCTAACTAGCATCTATCTGCATCTGCTAATGAACACAAGACTCTGTAGAAGCTAACTAGCATCTATCATCATCTGCTAATGAACACTATAACTCTGTAGAAGCTAATTAGCATCTATCGTCATCTGCTAATGAACACTATAACTCTGTAGAAGCTAACTAGCATCTATCTTCATTTGCTTATGAACACCATACTCTGTAGAAGCTAACTAGCATCTATCGTCATCTGCTAATGAACACTATACTCTGAAGAAGCTAACTAGCATCTATCTTCAATTGCTAATGAACACTGTAACTGTAGAAGCTAACTAGCATCTATCGTCATCTGCTAATGAACACTACTCTGTAGGAGCTAACTAGCATCTATCTTCATCTGCTAATGAACACTGTAACTCTGTAGAAGCTAACTAGCATCTATCTTCATCTGCTAATGAACACTGTAACTCTGTAGAAGCTAACTAGCATCTATCGTCATATGCTAATGAACACTATACTCTGTAGAAGCTAACTAGGCTAACTAGCACTCAGAGAAGCTTCTAGTCTCCCCTCAGACCAAACTTAGATTGAGAAGAATGAAATCAGGAGCTCTAATGTCAGATTTACCTTAAATCAAGTCATTTTTATCTGAGTTATTATCTCTGTAATATTTTAAACATCGATTTTGAACATACATGATCGATGTTTTGATGAAGGGCTGAGAAAATATAGAAAACGCTGCAAAAATGGCGTCTTTATAAATTGTTTGTCGCTTTAATAAAGACACTTTAATCTCTAACTTGTATTCAAACAGCTGGTCTAGGAGGAATAAAGTAAAACAAAACAAGTTATTGAGGACAACAAATGTCCAACTTCTTCCTAATTTTTTTGACATATATTATCATCCCACTACTTCCTGGATTTCTAGCAAATATTCGCCTCTTTAGAGTCTTGTGGAGGAGTCAGCATTAAGCTCTGCACTTTGTCATGTCTGTAAGTTGGAACAGCAGCAAGAATTACAAACAAACTTTGATGATGAGAAGATGGAGATCCGGTGGGTATTTCTGCATTTTTAAATGTAACATTTGACAATTTATAGTGTATTTTTCACTTTAATACTGTTTTAATCGTAGTATATTTATACTTTATGGTCTATTTTTCACTGTGGTACTGTTTTATCGTAGTATATTTACACTTTATGGTGTATTTTCCACATTGGTACCTTTTTAATTGTAGTATATTTACATTTTATGGTGTATTTTGTACTATATTTTTCAATAAAGCTTTTCTGTTCTGTATTACTTTATGAACCCTGCCCGTCCTACTGCAATGGGACAAACCCGTCCCAGAAAGATCATTCCATGTTTGCAGTCTTTTATTTCCATGTAACGTACTGAAGTGGATGTAAGTGTTTCCTGTTATCGTATTCGACTCTGCAGCTCATCATTCAGGATGATCCAAACGTTCACCTCTGAAAGCCGGGCTGTTCTTACCTAGATAGGAAACTGGATCAGGCCTCAGGACGGGCCCGGTGTGGTTCGGATCAGTCTGGTCCGGTCTGGGTCTGGTTTGGTTCAGCCTGACCTACTTTCATCCGGTTTGATAAGATCTGATCCTTCAGCAGATGGTGCGATCCGTCTACCTGCAGAGAGACGAGATGAAAACAGATCGTTCACAAATCTACAAATGGAATCAGAATTAAACGAAGACAAACGAACACGGAGCTGATAAATAAACCACTTGATATAGTTCTATTTTCAGAAATCACATGAATACGTGCAGCTGTTATGCTAATTTAGCATTCATTTAGGCTAATTAGACTAGCATGTAGAGGGAGATCAGTGCAGTGGTGGAATCAGTTCATCATTTCAGTCCATCAAGAGTATCTTTGGTTCACCGCGGCCCTTTAAAATACACCATCTAAAGACTATAAAGTGGTCGTATGTTGTTAGATGGTGAGCTAGGTGGTAAGCTAACAAGATAATGAAGCTAACTATCCAGCTAACAATAGGGGAAAGTCTTCTGTTCATTCTAATCTGTGTTTCTGTGAAGCTCGGCTCCACCCTGTCCGGATAAACTCTTTTAAACTCTGAAATTCATTAAAAAACAGGTTCATCAAGGCCTCTAAAGTTCCGTTCAAAACTGATTTAGCGTTTGTTTACATTTTCTTGAATTGGAAAAAGTGCCTGAATGTTGGAGAACTAACCAAGTTCTAACCAAAAAAATAAATTGGTTGAATAAAAGAACAATTTATTTGATTGACGACAGCAAAACTACAAACTCTCAATTTCCAGTTTGGATTTGAAGAAATGCAATCAGTAACTGGCAAAGAAAACTGTTTAGGATGCAGCATGTCTGATCCAGGGCTTAAAGTGTTTATCAGTGGTTTTAGAAATTCTCTGAGATCTCATGTGGTGAAGCTCCATCACATGTTTTAAATCTGTTACACAGTGAATCTGGAACGGAAGAAGCAAATTATATCACAAATCAAACGGTAATCAAAGATAATTTGCCCAAATTGTTCAGCCCTACTTCTGGTTGCTAGCTAGTTAGCTAAAGTAGGACAGACAAAAACATTGTTTAGTGCATTTCTGATACATAGGTTTAGGTTTCTGAAAGACGACAAAAAAAAAAAAACTCCCTCTTTGATACCCAAAGACACACAACTACCTGGACCCGAAGAGGAGTCCAGCGCTCGACATGCTATGATTGGATGATTGCTGTTCAGGAGCAGGTTTAAGCAAACAGCCAATCAGACGGACGGACGACTCCGTAGCAGCTATATGACGAGTTATAGTTTCCAAAATGATTTATTGTGAAAATTAGTCAGTCTCTTGTGGAGTGTCGTCTATCTGCAAAGGAAAGTCAGGCAGAAGGATCTCTTCAAATCTAGTTGTAGTGTGTGTGAAAAAACGTTGTGTTACACCAGTTAGTGATAGGGACGCAAATTTTATAGAAATTTTATTAGTCAATAATTGGCAGCATCAACAATCATGCGACTTTTATGAAGCAGACTTTGGATTGTGATGAGAACTTGAATTCTGGTCGGAGGTCATGAACCTCCTCATTAGTCTTTGTCATGGTGCCCGCTGCTCCTAAACTCCCACAATGCTCTCTGCTTTAACCTCCTCTGGTCTCTACAGGATTAAACAGGTAGACCCTCCACCTGCTGGAACAACCAGGAACTACAGCTGATTGGCATCTACTGACATCAGGACCTTCTTCTTCTTCTGCCTTACCGGTTAACATATCTTTAATCAAATTATTTGACTAATGATTACCATTAGCACACCGAGTATGTTAGTTTTACTCCATAAGAGCCATTTAATTTGACTAAATTAGCTTCATATTTGGAGCAGTTTGATCAAACTACATGTTGCTCCTTTTAAATGAGCTGAACTGTATAAATATTAGGGGACCATGACCAAAATTGTACCAATCATTAATTATTTCTAATCAATACGGAGATGACATTTGTTCACTGAGTATTTTGTGTTTATTTCACATTTAAATAAAGACAGTAATGCATCTACTTCATGCTGCTGACATGCATGACCTTCTTCTTTAGCCAGTAAAAAACTAATAATCATTAACAACTCTAGTTTACAACCAAAACCTTTACTAAAAATTTCAGGTAGGGGATTCTTAGGAACATCAAACTGAACATCCCTGATTAAAAAACTGTGACTGACGGCTGTTACAGTTTAGATAAAACACTTTGGTGGCCCGTCTCAGTGTTTAATGCGCAGTGACAGCAAAAATTCAAAGAGTAGTAGGTCAGGACAAGCTTCATGAGCTCTTTTACTGGGACAAAGCTTCAGGCTAGGAGGGGAAAACCACTATGTCATGACTGAATGCTGAAAGGAACTGGTGCTGGAGAGGAAAGTGGGTCAGCCAGTCTCTACGGTCTCAAACCAGCCAGCCTCAATTTCCATCCACCACCTACTTCTACTTGGCCAGTGAGTCAGCAAGCCATTCAGCAACGTTCCCTGTTTTACACTTAACACCCACTCAGACGGTCGGGAAGCAGCCAGAAAGCCTGATCTGGAAGCAGGGAAACATCCAGGCAGCCGGGCAGCGGCCAAATCCTCCAAACACATCGGAAAAGGTGGAAAAAGACGGGGAAAAAACAACATTTACTAGTACTACCAAAGAAAAAGACTGATAAGGGGAGATTAAATAGATGTTTTGTAAAGACGGCATCTCTTAAAAAGAGGTTATTTAATGATGAACCACAGACTGGGATAAAATTACTGATTTTAAAAGCTAGATTTACTGAAAATTTGTTAATTTCTGCACAAAGGAAGAACGACTATCTAGTTTCAGCAGGAAGGAAACACACTTTGTCATTTGTCTTGCTGATAGAAGTCATATAATGCATTAAAAGTCCTATTTTACAAACACTGAAGCTGTATTTTGGTGCCACGGGTTAGATTGAAAATCTCAACTGAAAGATGAATTGTAAAGCTGTCATTTAAAATAGAAAAGGTACAACCAATCAAAATTAGCCTTCTTTGCTTTTTTCTTCCTGAAGGTTTTCCAAATTTTCAGAAATTTGGGGAATTTTTTTGCCGAATTTTTGCATTTTTTTCAGACAAGGAAACAATATTTTTTGGTGCCTGGAACTGAAAACGGGAGGGTTAAGAAATTTACGGGAGGTGATGACGTGACCACGAAACGCTGTAGGACGAAGACGTCGTAAACCAAGGACCTGCTGTATTTACTCTTCAGTCAGCAACAGACCACAGGCCGTCAGAGTGGGCTCAGTAATCTCATCCACCTTAATCACCAACACCGGCGCCCCCCAGGGGTGTGTGCTCAGCCCCTTCTTCTACACCCTCTATACAAATGACTGCACCAGCACCTCACCCATCACCACATATTTCAAATACTCTGATGACACTGCCATTCTCACACTGCTCACAGATAATAACTCCATCACTGCCTACCAACAATCTGTCACCCACTTCACCAGGTGGTGCTACGTGGAACTACCTGGAACTGAATGTGGCCAAAACCAAGGAGCTACTCATCCACACCCACTCAAGCACCCCGGACCTGGCTCCTACTACCATCCATGGCGAAACCGTAGAACGTGTTCATCATTTTAAATACCTCGGACTCACACTTGACAATAAACTTAGCTTTGAACACCACGTTTCTGACATCCATAAACGCTCCCAACAAAGACTCCACATCCTCCGTAAGCTCTGTGCCCTCTCTGTCACCCCACACCTCCTGTTACTATTGTACACCAGCATCATACAACCCATCCTCTTATACTGCTCTCCCTGCTACTTCAACATGCTCTCCATCTCCAACAGAAATAGACTCACTAAGATTACACATATAGCATACAAAATTATTAATCTGCCCACCATGGACCTCTCCCATCTCAACAATAGAGCTGTGACACGCATGACTCGGACAGTCAGCAGGGACCCGGACCATCCCCTCCACAGCCACTTCTCCCTACCGCCCTCTGGCTGGAGATACAGGACTCTTAAGGCTGGAATATACTTTCCGCACAAACGAGCCACACGGAAATCAGCTGCATGGAAATCCGAGAGAATGTGTGTGCATTTATACTCCGTGCGGCGTCTGCTTCCAAACTGCAGGGGGCAGTGTAGCTCAAACACACGTCTACCTGGTCTACTCTGGTACTAAACTAGAGAAGAAGAAGTTTGCCATGGTTTACACCACTTACAACATGGCATTTTACCGAATAAAAGCATTTCAGCAGTTAGTTTCAATTTCACACCATGAATAGTTCATAACCCGGTAACCACGGTGATCTCTGTGTGATGAATCGTATAAGTGCTCGTATTTCTAGACTTCAGCTACGAGTAGGTCCTGGCCCTCCGCCATGTTTTTCCGTGCGGCTCCGTCCACGTTGGTTAGAAAAATGTGGAGGTGCGCGGAGCGGAAATTTTCCGCATGGAAAGGCCGCTGGAGGGGGCGTGGGTGCGAAAATGACATAATTTTTCCATACGGAGCCGCACGGACCTCGCGGACGTGGTAAGCATAAAACAAGCTTTAGGTGGAAAGGGGTGCAGCAAAAGCTTTACTCCGCCATTGCTGCTCTTAATCACCTGTGTGTGTGTCTCCCATCCATCTCTCACCAGCATGTGTGTTCTCCTGTGTCTAACTGTTCATGATATGTGTATTTTCTTTTATGTACCTGACAGTGCCTGTGACAATGAATATCCCCTTGGGGACAATAAAGGTCTATCTATCTATCAGTCACAGTAATAATTAGTTTAAAGATGTTAAATTAAACGTAACAGTCGAGTTTAATCAACTTTCTTAAAAGCTGCACTAAGTGTGTAATGAAAAGATGAAACTTAATTGATAATAATAAACCCAGTTCAATTGTTTGCTCAGTGTTTTGGTTTCACAGTCTATAATTTAACCTTCAACTCAGCATTTTCACTGTTTTCAGTAAAAAAGAAAGGATGAAGTGACGCACACAACCTGCCGAACACCAAACACGTTCATCAGCTGGTAAAAAAAACACTAAACTGGTTCCAGCGTGAAACAAACCCGAGTGCCATGAGGAAGTCTGAACACATACCGGAGCTACTGATTCACGCTGGAGCTGAACTGAGCGTTTTCTCAGCTCAATCTGCAGAACATTTCAGCTGCACTAACGCCTCGGTTCACTCAGGACTTCATGGAGGTTTCAGCACCAAGCATGACCAGAGACAAGCGACTGGGTGCAGCTCTGCACACCAGAAATCAACAATAAAACACCGAAACAGCTGACTAAAAGTCCAATTAACCTGCATTTAAGAACCTGATTAATCTGGGTTGTTACTGGAATGATGCAATGATGTGGATCTGTTGTTTCTGTTCTCGGTAAATGTGTGTCAAATGCTGTGAGTATTCAGGGATTAGACGCAAGTGCTTCGGTTAGGGAGTGTTTGCTTTGAGTCACAACGGCCTCGTAAACCATGACGTGACTAGAAAAGTTTAATTTATATGTAAAATACACATAATGACGAAGCGGCCATTACTTAAAAATAAAAACAGCACAACAGATGAAAATGTGCTTAAAATGCTAACTCTCTTCTCAAATGTACACGATGACGAAGCGGTCTTTGTTTGTAGCTCAGCCTGTTAAGGTGCTCTGTTCAGAGTCAGATATTGAAGGAAATACAGAACAAAACATGATGGAAATCATTTAAAATCCAAACTTTCCGAGGTAAATTTGATTCAAGCTTCAATCTGAAGTGTCTATCAGTGTTCAGGTCACTGTGGGATCCTTTAAAATGGAAAACGGGTCTAAATTTAGCCGACTTTGCCCCGATCACCTGCATCACAGGTGTTCTCCGTCATTTGGTGTGATAAAACCTGAACCTGGGCGGAGCTGTGCTGGAATTATTCCAGTCTAAGGAGGTCATCAGAGGGAGGTCAGCGTGTTGCTGCAACATGAGGGTGGAACACCTGTGGTGCTTGAACAGGTGAGACAGCTTAGAAAGGACGAAGAAAAGCAGTTTTCAAAAAGCACAAGCGACAGAATTTACCGGTTTTAACCAGGAACGGAACCAATCACAAAACTCAGTTTCTGTTCATTTTTCAGGTCAGCTGCTTTCAAACCGAACTCACAACTTCATTGCATCACGTTGCTGCAACTCTGCATCCAGATTTAGGGAATTAATTCTTCGTGAATGTGTTTTTATTATGCAAAAAAACCCAACTACCAGACTGGATTTCATTAAACCTGTTGGAGAGGTGGAGGATTACATTTAGTTGTGGATCTAAATGTCTGACGACCGTCCTTCATGCCCGCATTACTGCACCGAGGAACGCAGCGGAGTCATGTGACGAGCGGGGTGGGTGGATCAGTGGATTGGTGGGTGGATCAGTGGATTGGTGGGTGGGTCTGTCTGTCTGTCTGTCTGTTAGTAACATGACTTAAAAACGGACTACCGAGTCTGTATGAAATGTGTATGCGCTGGACCAACATGGCAGCTCAGTCAAACTTTCTCTTTAACAGTTTTTCTCAGTTGATAAGACACTAAATTCCATTCACTGCACTCAGCCACCGACTGCACACATTTCTCAAAAATAGGACTGATGTCTAAATTTTGGACACTATTCATGGTTTACACACAGTTTTCAAAACTCTTGCACTCTTTTTCCAAAAGACTGATCACATTTTTTTGCTCATTTGAACACACTTTTTCACTCGTAGCACACATTTTTCAAAAAGTGAACACTAGGAAGCAGAATTGGGACACTGTTCCAACACTGCTGTCACAATTAAGACACAACAGGTCAAAACTGAAAACACTTTTACCAATGAACTGCACACTATAAAACCTGCTGGGAAGCAGAATTAGCTGTTCACAATGTAATCTGTTGTTAAGGTCCAGTGTATGTTTTCTCTTTTTCCCTACATTTTTTCAAGTTTAAAAAGATCCCCTATATCACAATGCAAGCTCAGAGGTCTTTTACACACACACACACACACACACACACACACACACACACACACACACACACACACACACACACACACACACACACACACACACACACACACACACACACACACACACACACACACACACACACACACACACACACACACACACACACATTAGGATTTTTTAGCTGAGAAGTTAGGCAAAGTATATATGTTCATTTGGACAGAATTCATTCAAAATGAGACTTAAACTCTCAGGACTCTAAGGATGGTGCATAAAGTAAATAGTTTCAGGTTTACTGTGGTTTACATGTATGTAAATGTTGTTTGTCACTTCAGTGACATGTCTATACTGGAACAATACAAGCAGTCAGAAATGTTCTGAGAATACTGTAAAAAATCTAATGCATAATTCTGATTCACAAGTGCTGGTAAAATTACAGAAAGTGAACATGACTGACTTTTTCTCTGTTTGGTGTGCGTTTGTTCCAGAGAGTTTTTCAGTTGGATTCTGATGATACACATGAATACATCTGGAACAATGTTAGTTTTCATAGAGGACTATTGATTCAGGAATAGTTCAATATGAACCCTCAAGTTATTGTGGTTTTTCTGCCACCATATTCTCCTTTTCTGAATCCTATAGAAGAATTCTTCTCTACATGGAGGTGGAAGGTCTATGAGCAGCAGCCATACTTTGGGAAAATCTCTATCAATCAGTGGTCTTGGCATGTGGTGATGTTTCTGTTGATGCATGTCAGGGATGGATCAGACACACTAGATCTTTCTGTCCAGAGAAAACATAGCTAGTGATGTTGATGAGGTCCTGAGGTCTGACCAGGCTGAAAGAATTGATGCAGACGTGGTGTAAATATCTGCAGACTGTACTGTGTACAATACAGTGCTGTATGTATTGTCTAACATTATTTTTATTTTATAATGTACAGTCAGGCACTGCAATGACCCCGTCTGATTCATTTGTAGGATACATTTGTGTTGAAGTTGTCATTTTTGAGGGCTGTATCATTTTTTTACACTTCATGTGAAAACATAGTGAGAGAAGAGTGTTTTGTATTTAGCAGTGCAGTGTCCTAGTTTTGGTTAGTGTGTCTTAATTTTGAAACCAAAGTTCAGATTTTGACAATAAAGTGGGATTTTGACACAAGTGTGCAGTACTTTGTGAACTGTGTTCAAATAATAGTGTGCAGTGTGTTGGGAAATGTGTGCTATTTTTCAGGAACAGTGTCTTATCAATTGAGAAAAACTGTATTACAAAAACAGCTCAACGAAAAGTGTTTCTTAAGACATTTGAGGTGAGAAATAATCTGCTGAATCTGTCCTGGTTTTAGTTCAACGACGGTCAGTTGAGACGTTTCACCAAAGTTTCGTGAAGCGTTGGACCTCCGCATGCTGCATCGAATTTGCATAAAGTAGAAGTCGAGTTTAATTTATGCAAATGAGCTGCGGGGAGACGCATCGGATCGCAGTTTGAAATGCAATGGAACAGAACCAGCATGCAACGTGGTTTCACATAGACAATGAATGCTTGTGTGAAACTGACGGGTCCTGTGGACACTGGGGGGAACTTTCTGATTCTTAGACGCAGATTCGGATATGGACGAATCTGAATCGATTCAAAAACATCCAAATTTGATTATTTGTATCTGTCAAAGTAATACACAAGGTTCTAAATAATGCGGAACTAAGAAGGTCGGTACGTGTCATCTCCAGGACACTTTGGGATGAGCACCAGGAGCAGACACGCACACAAAAACCACCTCGCCATGAGATCCTAACAGCTCCTTCTGGTTAAAAAGCAAATGTGTGGAAACATTTAGGCTTCTACAACGTGGACGGTGGAAACAAACTGGAACAGAGCCCCGTTATACGTTAATCTATGCGCTGCTGCAGATGTTGGAGCTCAGATACTCCATCCCATCCCATCCTATTCCACCGACACGAGCATCCCAACACTCTACAATATACACAAATTAAAGATGCATCAATAATCAATTCATAACTGCATCGTAGCCCCTGAATCGTAATCGTTATCGAATGAGGAGCCCAAAGATCCCCAGCCCTGGTGGACATGAATCTTAATTTAATTCTGCTTGTAATATTTGCTCCAGGAGCGTTTTATCATTCTTTCAGCTCACAGTTTTAACCTTTGATTCAGGAATTTGTTGTGGATCTGCATTGCTTCTAATTACTGTAAAAAGCAAAAAAAACAACCGATTATTCATTAAAACGATTTCAGTACACTGGACAGCAGTTCATGTACTGATATTACTGCCTTTAACCTCAAACATGTACCACAAGAGAAACTTAGTGAGAAAACCAACTCAGCTACAGACTCCAGCTCATCTGGAGTTCTGTTCAGAGGTCATTAACCTCTTCAGGAGTCTTTGTCATGGTGCCCATTGCTAGTTAAACTTTGCTTGCAAACAGGAACTGCCTGGAGTCTGACTTACTCAAGTTAAAGACGGCAAATGAATTGCAATCTACAGCTACAACCAGGTACTGCAGCTGATCTACATTTTCTGACCTTGTTCTTGTTCTGCCTTATTGTTTAATCCATACATAAAGCTCAACTACAGTCTGTTACAGTGGTAGATTCAGACAGCTGAAAACAAATGGCATGTACTGAGGTGCAGAGAATGTGAGTTTCTGAAATGTAAATTAATATTTATTCCATCTATTGGGCGTCACCTGTCGCATTGCTACAACACACGGCATGTTTAGGCTAAATAATTAATCTAATTACAATTTAAAGCAAAATAATCCAGGTGACACATCCAAATCACTGGATCTGCCTTTATACCATTGTAAATAAAGCTTTGTGGTGCTACATGGATGCCTTATTATCATTTGTATGCTAGTTTCAGAGGATAAGAAACTTAAAGAAGCTCCTCCTATCGCATTATCTGTTGAAATATTTTATTATTTGTTCTGACAGAGTAATGCAAAAGGTTTTCCTCATAAATTTCATAAGAGTCACGTCTCTTTGTTACTGCCGATAATTGTGTCCTTAATAACCCATTATCAGATTTTACACACCAGGCCGACATCCTGCAGCTTTAACGTGGCTCTGCTCCTGGATTGTGGTTACTTATTACCATCATCTCCACTCATACGTCCTGCAGGGCGTCTGACGCTGCATTCCAGATCAAACTCTGGAAATAATGCTTCACCATGACATGGATTTAAAGTTCAGGCTGCTGCAGACGACAGAGGGGAATGAGGTCGGGGCAAATAAAACAAGGGAGTCTGTAATTCCACCGGCGATCGTTTTGGTTTGGGTAATCAAAAAGGAGACAGAGGGACAGCTGCATTTTACACGTATAACATATGTATGCAATCAGAGGCTTACCCTGCATTGAGTCACAGCGGCGCCCCCTAAGGAGGGGTTAAATGCCCCCAAAATGGCTTTAAATGCCCCCAAAGAGGCTTTGAATGACAGGAAAGATGCTTTAAATGCTACCAAAGAGGCTTTAAATGCTCTGAAAAAGGCTTTAAATGCTCTGAAAAAGGCTTTAAATGCCCCCAAAAGAGGCTTTAAACGTTCCAAACGAGGTTTCAATTGCCCCAAAAGAGGTTTGAAATGTCCCAAAAGAGGGTTTTAATGCCCCCAAGAGACATTAAATGCCCCAAAAGAGGCTTTAAATGTCCCAAAAGAGGCTTTAAATGCCCCAAAAGAGGCTTCAAATGCCCCAAAAGAGGCTTCAAATGCCCCAAAAGAGGCCGTAAATGCCCCAAAAGAGCCCGTAAATGCCCCAAAAGAGGTTTTAAATATCCCAAAAGAGGCCTTAAATGTTCCATAAGAGGGCACTGGAGATCAAACTGGGCTGAAAGCAGTCCCTGAACTAAAATGAGTTTGACACCCCTGGATTAAACGTATAGTAGTTCTGACTTTACTGTTATTTTTGACCATATATATATATATATATATATATATATATATATATATATATATATATATATATATATATATATATATATATATACACATATATACATATATACATATATATATAAAGTCAATTATTATTGAGTAAATAATATACTCTTGATTCCAATCATTTCGATGCTGCTAAAATACCTTCAGGAGGCACTGGGAACATTTTTGAAGCAATGCAAAGAAAAAATAAAAGGTCCCTGAGCTCAGCAATACAACCAGCAAACAGCAAAGTCACAATACTGGGAATAAATACTGGAGTGTCCAGAATTTAAAGAGGAAAAATAACACATAATCATCAATGGAAGCAGGCGGACACAGAGGGAAGCAAGGAGAATCTAATAAAAAATAAATCCTATCCATAATAAGGTCACCAGAAGAGGACAATATTTAGCACATTATCATAACTAATATGTGAAAAGCAGAGTAAAGACGACACCTTCAGCACCAAAACCCTCCATATCAGTTCAAGTGTCCAAACACAGAGAAATCCACCGCTCTCCTAATATTCACTGTTAATTCCTCAGATTTGGTCCTGATTATCTCCAGTCACGTGGTTTGTCCTCTTTAGATCGGCCAACCTGCTGATCCACAACAAACTCCTCGTTATCAGAAACGCCTCGTGGCAGCAGATCCGTCCTGATAAGCTCCGGCTACCTGGCGAGGAGCAAAAACACAGCCGACTCAGGTCTGAAGTTCACAGCAGAAGGTAGAAAACGTCTGATACGGTGGAGGAACGGAATAAAACAGAGGACTAAAAACTACTGGTTCTGAATCACAGGTACAGTTTAAATGAGAATAAAAGCTACACAGCGAGTCCGAACCTGCATTTATTTAGTATTATTCTGATTTTAATTATCACAAAATGTGCAAAACTGATCTTCTCCTGAGCTGCAAACAACTGAATACTTGACCTGTTTTAATGCCAGAGGCTGTTAATGGAAATATGCTGTTATTACTATACTAAATGTCCCTAAAGAGGCTTTAAATGCCCCAAAAGAGGTTTTAAATGTCCCAAAAGAGGCTTTAAACGTTCCAATAGAGGCTTTAAACGTTCCAGTAGAGGCTTTAAATATCCCAAAAGAGGCTTTAAATGCCCCAAAAGAGGGTTTTAAATGCCCCAAAAGAGGTTTTAAATGTCCCAAAAGAGGCTTTAAATGTTCCAATAGAGGCTTTAAACGTTCCAGTAGAGGCTTTAAATATCCCAAAAGAGGCTTTAAATGCCCCAAAAGAGACATTATATGCCCCAAAAGAGGGTTTTAAATGCCCCAAAAGAGGTTTTAAATGTCCCAAAAGAGGCTTTAAATGTTCCAATAGAGGCTTCAAATGTCCCAAAAGAGGCTTCAAATGTCCCAAAAGAGGCTTCAAATGCTCCAAAAGAGGCTTCAAATGTCCCAAAAGAGGCTTCAAATGCTCCAAAAGAGGTCTTAAGTACCATATTAGAGGCTTTAAACACCCCAAAAGAGGTTTTAAATGCCCTAAAAGAGGCTTTAAACGTTCCAATAGAGGCTTCAAATGTCCCAAAAGAGGTTTTAAATGCCCTAAAAGAGGTTTTAAACGCTCCAATAGAGGCTTCAAATGTCCCAAAAGAGGCTTCAAACGCCCGAAAAGAGGCTTCAAACGTCCCAAAAGAGGCTTCAAATGCCCCTAAAGAGGCTTCAAATGCCCCCAAAGAGGCTTCAAATGCCCCTAAAGAGGTCTTAAATACCATATTAGAGGCTTTAAACACCCCAAAAGAGGCTAAAAATATCCCAAAAGAGGTTTTAAATGCCCCACAAGAGGTTTAAAATGCCCCAAACGAGGGTTTAAGTACCTCATTAGAGGCTTTTAATGCCCCAAAAGAGGCTTCAAATGCCCCAAAAGAAGTTTAAAATGCCCCCAAAGAGGTTTAAAATGCCTCAAAAGAGGTTTAAAATGCCCCAAAAGAGGGTTTAAATACCCCATTAGAGGCTTTCAATGCCCCAAAAGAGGCTTTTAGAGGCCTTAAATACCACTAAAGAGTAGAAAAATTACACAATAAATATTAAATTGAAGTCTAAAATGCAACATTGGTGAGAAAAATGGCAGTTTTTCCACACCACACCTCCAACAGATGAATAAAGAAGCTCCTCTGATGAAGAGGCTCAGAATGACTCAGCAGATTAAATAACGGTTAAAGCTCTGATGTAGATTCACTACCTGTCAGCAGTTCGTTAAAAGGTTAACGACTGACAGGACCAACAGGAGTCCAAACACCTGAACATCTAACAATCTAGTATAGGGGTGTCTGACTAGGTGTTTGTCTTTGTCTCGCTTGTGTTTGTCTATTTTTTGGTAGTTTTTTGTCTCATTTGTCGTCTGTTTTGTTTTTTCATGTCGTTTGTCTCATTTTGTTTCTAGTTTCTGTTGTTTTGTGTATTATATTTGTAATATTTTCTCATGTTTTTGTTGTTTTTGTTTCCCTTGTCTCACTTTTTTTGTTTCATTTGTGTCGTTGTGTTTATTCAATGTTTTGAGTGTCGTTTTTGACGTTTTGTGTTTTTGTTGTCTCGTTTGTGTTGTCTATTTTTTTGTTCTGTCTTTTGCTGTCATTTTTTAAATCTTGTTTTGTTTCGCGTCATTTGTCTCATTTTTGTAGTACTTGTTTTTGTCCTTTTTGTCTGACTTTTGTTGTTTGTCTCGTGTTTTTGTTGTTTCGTGTTTCCTTTTTGTCTCACTTGTGTATTTTGTCTTATTTTTGGTCGTTTGGGGTTTTTTGTCTATTTTTTTCACTTTATAATTATTTTTTAATCAAATTTTTTGGCTCATTTCATTTCGTGTCGTTTGTCTCATTTTGTAATATTTTGTTTGTTTTTTGTCTTTTTTGTTTGACTTTCGTCATTTGTCTCATGTTTTTGCCGTCTTGTTTCTCGTTTGACTCGTTTTGTGTCTCATTTTTTGTCATTTTCTCATATTTGTAATATGTTTTCTTGTTTTTGTTGTTTTTTGTCTTTTTTGTCTTCTTTTGTGGTGTTGATCCTCCAGTAAAATCTCTCTGGTTCAGTTCCAGATGACTAAATGTTGTGTTCCTTTGGAGACACTTTGTGATCTGGAAGTTGTAATGTGGAAATGATAAACTTGAATTTATTTTCTTGATAAATTTCAGGTTGTTCATGATGTTTAAGTCAAAAGATAATTCTTTAAATGTGAACATTTTTGCACTAAAACAAAGGAACCATCAGGAGTTGTGGTTATTTCTAGGTTATTCTGCTGTGGTTTTACTGGAGATCAGACTGGACTGGATGTGGAACCTGGACTAAGATCAGTTGGACATCTCTGATCTAGTTGATATAAAACGCAACAACAACCTCTCAAAATCTACACAAAACTAAATCAACAAGTCCTTAAATAAATCCATAAACACTCTTTCCTGTTTGAAAAGACGTTCCATAAAAATCTGCAGATGAATCAAACTGCTGTTGACTGTTAAATTAATCAGCATTTTGGATCGTTTCAGCATCGTGAAGATGAACCCATAAATTCACGAGTCTCATTATCCGTGATTAATCTACACGAGGTGTTTGAGAGAAAATAATCTTCTCTGACTTTTTCCTTTCTTTTTAACTTTATTTTAAAGACAGAGTTTGTTCAGGCTCCACTACAGATTTTGCTGAAACAGAAACCATTTGTGTGGAAATCTTTCAACAACAGTTTCTTCACCATAACAGACCATCCATCCATCCATCCATCCATCCATCCATCATCTATACACCTCTTAATCCTCACTAGGGTCATGGGGGGGCTGGAGTCTATCCCAGCTGACTCAGGTGAAGGCAGGGGACACCCTAGACAGGTCACCAGTCTGTCACAGGGCTACATATATAGACAAACAATCACTCTCACATTCACACCTACGGGCAATTTAGAATGATCAATTAACCTCAGCATATTTTTGGACTGTGGGAGGAAGCCGGAGTACCCGGAGAAAACCCACGCATGCACAGGGAGAACATGCAAACTCCATGCAGAAAGATCCCGGGAAAGCCGGGACGCGAACCAGGGATCTTCTAGCTGCAAGGTGAAAGTGCTAACCACTACACCACTGTGCAGCCCCATAACAGACCAACTAGTGAAATATTTAAGCTCCAGACGATGAATCCACAGCAGAGAACTCTCCTCAAAGTCTAGAAAAAGTAATTTTTTAAACTTATTTTGGTCCATTTGTTTTGTTTTGTAACTTTTTATCTCTTTTTGTTTCGTCGTTTGTCTCATTTTTCTCCTTTTGTCTTATTTTTGTAATATTTTGTCTTGTTTTTGTTTTTTTGTCTGATTTTTGTCATTTGTCTCCTGTTATTGTCGCTTGTGTTTCCTTTTTGCCCCATTTCTGTTTTTTGTCTACGTTTTGGTTGTTTTGTTTCTTTTGTTGTCTCATTTTTGTCCATTTTTTTCACTTTGTAACTTTATAAAATTTTCTGTCTGTTTCACTTCATATTGTTTGTCTCATTTTTGTTTCTCGTTTTTGTCATTCGGGTCCGAGCACCGAATGGTGCGAAGACCCTATTGAAATGCAAGGAATTATTTATTATTATTATTATTGTTATTGTTATTGTTATTATTATTATTATTATTATTATTCTTTCTTTGCCCGCCGGTTCAATCGCACTTTTGGCGGCCTTATCATACCCCAAAACGCGTGAAACTTGGCATGCTCATCAGGACTGGCGAAAAATTTGATATTTTATGGGAGTTGTGCATGTGTGTGGCAAAATGGCTCCATAGCGCCCCCTGGAAAATTGAAAATTTGGTCATTAGGCCAACTTGCACGACGTTTCATCTACAGCTACAAAATTTTGGATGCATATTCAGCACATCAGGAAACACAAAAAAGTCATTCACGGCCACGCCCTAAACCCAACAGGAAGTCGGCCATCTTGAATTAGCTTTGAAATTTTTGAAATTAATAACTGAGCGGGGGTAAGTCGGAGAGACACCAGATTTGGCCAGTATATGCAACACTGCTTCCTGATGAAAAGTTATCAAAATGCTCAGCAACAGTCAAAGGGCGTGCCCATGGCGACTCCCAAAATTATTGATCCTTCGCCATGAAACAGGAAGTGGTGTCTAACTCAACTGCACATGCTCCAATCTGCCTGAAATTTTACATGTATGATCAGTGTGCGGCCTGGACGACATTCATGTGGTTATATACATTGACAGTCATAGCGCCACCTTGTGGTATCAGGAAATGGACATTTTTTTACATTTTGATGTCCTATTCTTAGTAGGTTGATCAAATGCACTTCAAATGTGGTGACATAAGCCAGAACACATTGATGATGATCCCCAGAGAAAATGGCGACTCGTCGTCAAGGGGCGTGTCTGTGGCGCCGCGGCGAATTTCGATTTCTCGCCCTGAAAATTGAATTATTTATATCTCAGCTGGACATGGTCCAATCTGGACCAAACTTGATGTGATGGACACCAGTCTGGGTCTGAACACATCCACACTCATAAATTTAGAAATACTTCCACCTATTGGCAACAGGAAAAAATTGTCATTACATTTGCACCTACCATTGCCAGAAATTTTGTCATATCATCCTGAAAATTGGTCAGCTCAGTGTTTCCCCCTGGTCGATGCCACAGTGTGAAGATTTTGACAATTCATAAAATTCTGTTGCCACGGCAACACATCGTTGCCGTAATAAACAAAGTACTTTTTGACAGGTTAGGAACGCTCATATGCTCACCAAAATTGCAACACACATCAGGACTGCTGAAATATTTGATATTTTAGACAAATTGTCCATGACTGTTGCAAAATGGCTCCATAGCGCCACCTGGAAAATTTCAAACATTTACTACGGGCTGTATGTGTGACCTACAGTTCTGAAACTTGGTAGGCTTATGTAACTCCTCAAGACGCACAAAAATGTAACTGACAGCCATGCCAAAAACCCAACAGGAAGTCAGCCATTTTGAAATATATGTCATACTTTTTGACGATTGTGGCTCATTTCTGTACATTTTCAAAAGCTATAAACTCAAACAGGGTAACACCGAGAGAGCTGAAATTCGGTCAGGATGTACTCCAGGCATGGGTGATCAAAAGTTATCAAAATGCTCACCTTAAGTCTGAGGGCGTGGCCATGGCGGCCTCCTGAATTCTGATGCTTCGCCATGAAACATCAACTGCTGTGTAACTGCCCTAAACATGCTCCAATCTGCCTCAAACTTTACATGTATGATCAGAGTCCTGCCCTGATGACATTCACATGCTGAAATACAGCCACAGTCATAGCGCCACCTGGTGGATGGAAGGAAATGCTCTATAACTAGCCTGTACATGGTCCGATCTGCCTGAAATTTTACGTGTGATCAGAGTCCGACCCTGAACACATCCATAGGCCAATGTACACTCTCGGTCAGAGCGCCACCTGGTGGATGGACAGGAAAAGCTCTATAAGTAGCCTGAACATGCTCCAATCTGCCTGAAATTTTACACGTGTGATCAGAGTTCGGCCCTCATCACATCCATAGGCCGACATGCACTCTCGGTCACAGCGCCACCTGGTGGACATGTGTGGATTCGCCGACCAGCAAGGATGCGAGGACCCGTCCAACGCTGCTTGCAGCTTTAATTTTTGTCTCGTTTTTGTTGTTTTCTGTCTTTTTGTCTGATTTTTGTCATTTGTCCATTTTTTCATTTTGCTTCTCATTTGTCATTTTTTTTAATGGATTCTTCACTTTATATGCACAAAAATCATCCCAATCATTTTAGACTGCGTTTAAAATAGTTATTTACATAGTCCAGTAAAAAATTATGTATTTTGGTTAAAAACATCCTAATTTCATGTTTCCAGCATTTTGAAAAATTTTCAAGGAAAAGGCTGAATTCTATGATTGCAAATGTTTAAAAATGTGAATATTTTGAGGCTTCTTTCCTCCTCTGTGACAGTAAACTGAATATATTTGGACAAAACAAGACACTTGAGGATGTCAAAGTGGGCTTTTGGAAAAACTGAACGACCTTTTCCAATATTTTCAGACATTTTACATAAACTTATCGATTAAGTGCTCTAACCCGAATCTTTGCAGACTGATAAATGCTCTGATTACAGCCTCTCTAAAGGTGAATATTTTCAGGTTTCTCTCCTCTATGACAATAAAGTAAACAGCTTTGGACAAAATAAGATGTTTGAGGAGACTCTGATCCACATTTTCACCATTTTTTGACATATTACAGCCTAAATCTATTTTTAAAAGAGAAAAAAAACTTTAATTCTACGTTTGCAGCACTTTAAAAATGAATATTTCAAGATTTCTTTCCTGCTTTGTGGCAGGAAATTGAATATATTTGGACAAAACAAGACACTCGAGGATGTCAAATTGTGCTTTTGGAAAAACTGAATGACCTTTTTCACTATTTTCAGACATTTTACATAAACTTATTGATTAACTGCTCTAACCTGATTACAGCTTCTCTAAAGTTGAATATTTCTTGGTTTCTTTCCTTCTTTATGACAATAAACTGAATATATTTGGACAAAATAAGATGTTTGATGAAAGTCTGATCCACATTTTTCACCATTTTAAGACATTTTTTAGACCAAACAACTAACCGATTACTTCAGAAATAATTGATAATTGGACCAACCGTTACATGAAGGCTATATACCAATAAAATCTGCCACCTCTGACCTGCCTGGAGCCCACCGGGGACCCTGCTGGTCGTACCCCCGGACCGAGCTGCAGACACCGAGCGGTCGCCTCGTTTCCACCGCCGCTGCCAGCACCGTGTCACGATATTTCGTAACCGGACCCGGGTCCCCGGGGTTCGGACACGGAGCGGTTCGAGCGTCGGTGAAGGTTCCGATCCACATTCAGCGTGCTAATGGCGGTCCGGCCGGCCAGCGTGATGCTGTCGAAGGGGCCGTGTGCCGGAGACCTGCCGCGGCCTGTTTACATAGCTAGCATGCTAACTCTCCCGTTCGCACTTAGGTCACGTTCAGTTAGCATTTAGCAAACACACGAACCGGGACTTACCGAGCGGCACCGGAGCCCCGCGGCGGCTACAGCTAGCCCCCACACACTATATTCGGCTTCCCCAGCCTTTATCCGCCGCTGCATTTAGCTTACATTAGCATCCAGCTGCTAGCTCCAGAGCTAACTGTCAGACCGGCCAGCTAACGTCCTGCTGCCCCACAAACCGCTGACACGACCGCAGCGCTGGAAAACATCGACGGTATCCATCACGGAATTAAACCCCAGCACGGCCGCACGCCGGCGGCTTCGACACGGCGGCGGTCGGTGCGGTGGTCGGTTAATACTCACAGGAGCTCCGGTGAGAGGAGTCCGTCCATTGAAAGGTTTTTCTTCGCCGTAACAGCAACACAAGTGTGACATAAACGGTCCTCAATCTGTGACCCAGTTTCTCTCCACCGTCATATGCCTGTCGGACCACTAACCTAGTTTTTCGGCCAATTGCCTTCTCGCTACCGCCGTGGCTGTCCTTCTGGCCAATCATACGCGAGTTTGGGCCAGGAGAAGATGACGGACGTGGCGACAGACCAATGAGCGGCCGAGTAGACCGGAATGCAGAGGCTGGTGGAGTGTGTTTGGAGAGCGGAAGGAAGGTTTAACTGAGCTGGACAGCTGCCTGGTCACCCTCCACTGGGTTCTAACAGGTTCTAATGGGTTCTACTGGGTTCTAACGGGTCCTAACGGGTTCTAAAGCTTTAAATAAATGTATAGTATATATGTATATATATATATATATATATATATATATATATATATATATATATATATATATATATATATATATATATATATATATATATATATATATATATATATACATATATATACATATATATATACATACAGTTGTGCTCATAGGTTTACATACCCTGGAACTTTTGTGAAATATGATGTCCATTTTTTCTGTTCTTTCATTTAAGATTCGATCTTTACCAAAGACAAAAGAAAGAAAGACAAAGAAAAAGGTTCTGGAGGAAAGTTCTGTGATCAGATGGAACAAGAACTGAAGGTGAAAATATTAAAAGAATCGGAGAGACCAGAACCAGAACCTTCTGGCTGTGAGGCCAAAGCGCTAACCACTGATGCACTGGCCAAGCTACAACAGTCTGACAGACCAGAATTTGGCTCATTCTGCCCTCTAGTGGCCACAGACGGAAACTAGCCTAAAGGTAAAATCAGTCAGATTTCAGAGAAGCTGCATTTCCTTCTTTATGTTGAAGCAGCATCAGTACAGAATGGGATTTTCTGTCCTCTGGTGGCCAAAGAGTGAAAGAACGCTGATGACGTCGAGGTTTTTACTCATTTAAACCTGAAGACAGCAACAAATGATCAGTTTTAAATGACTGTTTGTAGCCCATTAACATCTGGATGTCTGACAACTGCCTTCACTTCAACACAAGCTAAACAGAAGCTCTATACTTAACCCTGAGGAATGGATAGCATCGATTGAGCAGCATCATGTAGGGCCATTAAGAGACTGTGTGAAACACTGCCTTAGAAATCTACCTGTAATTCTTGACCAGTCTCTGTCTGTAGACTCCCATGTCAAACAGCTAACACTTCTTGCAGGGGCGGATCTACTGGGGTGGCATAGGGTGGCAACTGCCACCCCTAGAAGATGCCTTGCCACCCCGGCTGCCACCCCAGTTCTGAACGATCTAATTCAAAAATATGCATATGAAAGTTTGTGGCCGGCTGTAAAGAGCGAAAGTCCAGGAAAGACGAATAACGAGTGAAACTCCGATGTCCGAGTGCTTTCGAATGCACCATGTAGACGTCAGGTCCTGTACAGTCTATGCTGCTACAGATACGAGGTGACACGCCCCCCTGAGGGGGCTGATCTTAGACCTCACTCATGTGGATGACAGCTGGACTTCGGTGTGGCACACTAGTTAGACTGGGTTAAACTACATGCTAATATAACTGTTCACTATGTATTAAATGCTAATAGTGTCTAAATTCACATAAAGTGTTTGCTTGCGAGACGAGCCACGGTTTCCAGTGAGCCTGGGCCTTGCTAATTTTTACTTCTGTAGCTAGCTAATGTTAGAGAACAGCCACAGAAGGATGGTGGGGGATCGTCTGTGGAAGTTTGTCTCTTTTTTTTGATAATTACAACCTGTGGTTCTGACAACAGACTGTAAGTCAAAAGAAATCACACATTCAAGACTTTATAAGACTTTACATGACATTAAAGTGTAACCAAACCCCCAGTCACACCAGGTTTTCATGCGCTCTTTGAAAACTACATCCTGCTTGTTTAATGCTGCTTTTTATAATTTTGATGTCAAGGTCATAATAACACAAACATTGATGTGTTTCATCATAGTACAGTCATATCATTCAGTTTACAGCTGAAAAAAACGTTTACATGTTTAGTATCTCTTTAAATGTTTAAATTGTACACATCAGATTGTATCATAGTTAATAATGAAAATTATCAAAGGAAAAAACAGTTCAGTCAGTGTGATTCTTGTAGGAGACAGTAAAGAATGAAGAGGAAGGAACCATCAGCAGCTTTTCCCAGCCTAAAAGAAGAGAGGAGGAAGAGCATCCCAGAGAGGAGATGGAGGAGGAAGAGTTCAGAGAAAGAGAAAGAAATGAAGGCATGCAGAGCTCAGACAGTGAAAGGTAAATCAGAGACTATCTCTGGTCCACATACTATGAATATTGCTTTAGTATTATATATCTGAGTAAGAGGTACACCTGTCACAATAATTACCTTTTTGGACAAATTATTATCTGATGTAGTTAGTCTTTTAATTTTAAGATGATAAGAAGATCCTTAATTCTTAGGAATATCCAAATATTGGAATTCTAGAATTATTGTAAGAAATGTCTCAAATAAAGAGCATCAAAAATAAAACCACAAATCTAAGACAATAAATAAAATTATCTGGACTCTGACTCTGTTCTAGATGAATTAATAATGTAATCATAAACAGTGCATAAGAGAGACATTGTCTAGTCTTAATCTAATTTGTCGCTAAATTTAAGACACATTTTTAACATATCTAGCATTTGGTTTCTTCAAAGTGTATAAGGTTGACTTTATTTCAGTTTAAATCTTTTCCCCTTTCTACTAGACATATCAGATCACATGTTGTGATTGACAGCTAATAAGAACAACTCATGTTTAGGATTGGCTGACAAATACAAATGATATTTACTTATTTAACATACTTATTTCAGCAGTATTTGCATCAATTTGATAACGCCTGCTGGTTGGTTTCATCCAAATCCATCATTCCATTTTTGAGTAATGTTGCTAACAGACAGACAAACCAATGCTGACAACAAGTGATTTGTTGTGGAAAATCTGGATGAGCTGCAGCAAAAACAGTCACACTGCAACAGAATTGGTCTCTGTAATTTATTCAAGAATAAAAGGAGTAACAATGAATGCAGAGTGAATATTTGAGCTGAAAGGGCAGAGCTCTGACACCAGGATCATGTTCAGAGATCTGATCCAGATAAAAACATTCAACACAAAGTGATCAGAGCATCTGTCCTTCACACAGCACAGCTTTGCTTTTCTCATGGAGACGACTCAGACTGTTCAGCTGAGGAGTTTCCAGTCTGTGTGAGGCTTTGGTGCTCGATGCTGGTCACAACATCACCACATATCAGGACTAAATAGGAGAAAGCTGCTCAGAGTCTGGCCTATTATGATCCACACTAACAGTCAGGTCCACACAGATACAACTCATCCAGGTACAAATGACATTTTACTACAACAGATGGAAAAATAAAATAGATATCTGCAGTTACAGATCGTGACCTCGAGGGGCGCTGTTACATTTCAGAACATCAGCGTCTGTAAATGAGCTGCTTGGAATGAATGACAGAGATGAACAAATAAGTTCACAGTAAATGACACATGATGAATATGTGAATAAAGAAAAACACAGAAAGAATCAACTGAGCAGTAAAAGAGCAGTTTATGGGCTGTTATTGGTGTTCATCCCTCGATATTTGACTGTAAAAAACAAGATGAAATAAAGTCCTGACAACGATCAGCTCTAACACAAGTGAAGACAGACTTTATTTAAAGGCTCTTATTGCTCTCTACAAGATGAGTCAGGATTATGTTTCATCCAGATGTTTTAAAAAGGTCAGACTGAATTATTTCCAACAGTGAGGTGATGCTAGTAGAAGCACAAAACTAAAAGATCATCATGTCAAATTCCCACAAACAGATGAAGGGCTGAAAACCTGGAAGTGAGACTCCAAGTGGGCAGATATCAGTCAGAGAGAATCAAATGTGGATTTTCAGCTCAGAATCAGAGTCTGTGTTCAGGAGTCAGCCTCTGTTTCCTGCATGTTGCTGGAATTACAGCAAATCTAACCAATAATATGATGGAACTCTTCCAGCTGGCACACTATTGGAGAGATTTCATTATCAAACCTGCTCAGTCATCGTCCTGATGTTGGCCACAAATGCACAAAACCTCATTTTACTGAGAAAGCTCCTCTGATTGGAACCAAATTCTACATTTTTAAAGTTTCTATTGGTGCCAATGACAGGAAAATAATTCAGCGTCTCAGGCTGGAAATGAATGTTTTATGCTTGGTGGAGAATCAGAATAGAAACATGGAGATGTTTGGACCAAACTTTCACCCTCATAGAACTGCTTTGTATTATTCTATCACAGCAGGTTGAACAACTGAAGACCAGATGTTCACATCAATGACAAGATTAAACTTCAGGACTGCAGCTACATTATTTGTCATTATTTCAGACATCCATCCACAGATTGGCAGGAACAAAACCACACATCAAATCCTCAAGACCACCTTCTTTAAGAACTTTGAACTGAAAAACTAATGTTACCTTTGAGCCCAGATTTTACAGCAGATCAACTCAATATTCACACCTTAAAAACACATCAGTCAAGTTGGAGACGCTCAGATGTGGAACATTTGGTGAATTGAGGTAGAACGATCCATGTGGACGAGCTGCTGCTGCCATGATGGATCAGAGTTCAGGTTCTGGTCCAATCACAGCTGCTGCTGCTGCCATGATGGATCAGAGGTCAGGTTCTGGTCCAATCACAGCTGCTGCTGCTGCCATGATGGATCAGAGGTCGGGTTCTGGTCCAATCACAGCTACTGCTGCCATGATGGATCAGAGGTCAGGTTCTGGTCCAATCACAGCTGCTGCTGCTGCCATGATGGATCAGAGGTCGGGTTCTGGTCCAATCACAGCTGCTGTTGCCATGATGGATCAGAGGTCAGGTTCTGGTCCAATCACAGCTGCTGCTGCTGCCATGATGGATCAGAGGTCAGGTTCTGGTCCAATCACAGCTGCTGCTGCTGCCATGATGGATCAGAGTTCAGGTTCTGGTCCAATCACAGCTGCTGTTGCCATGATGGATCAGAGGTCGGGTTCTGGTCCAATCACAGCTGCTGCTGCTGCCATGATGGATCAGAGGTCGGGTTCTGGTCCAATCACAGCTGCTGCTGCTGCCATGATGGATCAGAGGTCAGGTTCTGGTCCAATCACAGCTGCTGCTGCTGCCATGATGGATCAGAGGTCGGGTTCTGGTCCAATCACAGCTGCTGTTGCCATGATGGATCAGAGGTCGGGTTCTGGTCCAATCACAGCTGCTGCTGCTGCCATGATGGATCAGAGGTCGGGTTCTGGTCCAATCACAGCTGCTGCTGCCATGATGGATCAGAGGTCAGGTTCTGGTCCAATCACAGCTGCTGCTGCTGCCATGATGGATCAGAGGTCAGGTTCTGGTCCAATCACAGCTGCTGCTGCTGCCATGATGGATCAGAGGTCGGGTTCTGGTCCAATCACAGCTGCTGCTGCTGCCATGATGGATCAGAGGTCGGGTTCTGGTCCAATCACAGCTGCTGCTGCTGCCATGATGGATCAGAGGTCAGGTTCTGGTCCAATCACAGCTGCTGCTGCTGCCATGATGGATCAGAGGTCAGGTTCTGGTCCAATCACAGCTGCTGCTGCTGCCATGATGGATCAGAGGTCAGGTTCTGGTCCAATCACAGCTGCTGCTGCTGCCATGATGGATCAGAGGTCAGGTTCTGGTCCAATCACAGCTGCTGCTGCTGCCATGATGGATCAGAGGTCGGGTTCTGGTCCAATCACAGCTGCTGCTGCTGCCATGATGGATCAGAGGTCAGGTTCTGGTCCAATCACAGCTGCTGCTGCTGCCATGATGGATCAGAGGTCGGGTTCTGGTCCAATCACAGCTGCTGCTGCCATGATGGATCAGAGGTCGGGTTCTGGTCCAATCACAGCTGCTGCTGCTGCCATGATGGATCAGAGGTCGGGTTCTGGTCCAATCACAGCTGCTGCTGCCATGATGGATCAGAGGTCGGGTTCTGGTCCAATCACAGCTGCTGCTGCTGCCATGATGGATCAGAGGTCGGGTTCTGGTCCAATCACAGCTGCTGCTGCCATGATGGATCAGAGGTCGGGTTCTGGTCCAATCACAGCTGCTGTTGCCATGATGGATCAGAGGTCAGGTTCTGGTCCAATCAGAGCTGCTGCTGCCAGGATGGATCAGAGGTCGGGTTCTGGTCCAATCACAGCTGCTGCTGCTGCCATGATGGATCAGAGGTCAGGTTCTGGTCCAATCACAGCTGCTGCTGCTGCCAGGATGGATCAGAGGTCGGGTTCTGGTCCAATCACAGCTGCTGCTGGACCTTTGAGGACTAACCTGGATTTATCTTCAGTTTATCTCAACATGATGTGATCAAAACCCAGTGAAATGTGCTTCATTCAACTCTCTCTGGGTTCAGCTGACATGTTTCCAGGACACTTGGACCAGTCACTCTTCATGGACAGACAGCTGGAGGCTGGAATCTCCTCCTCCTCAGAATCACTCATCTTGTGGACTTCAGCCAGTCTGAGAGGAAAACCAGCAACACTGACTGAGAGCTCAGGAAATAATAAAAGTCAAAGTATACCAGCCTTTGTATGTCATCAGGTTCAGACTCTATTCACACATGTAAAGTCTGAGGCAGATTGGAGCATGGACAGGCCAGTTAGACAGCACTTCCTGTTTCATGGCAAAATTATTATTATTATTATTATTATTATTATTATTATTATTATTATTATTATTATTATTATTATTATTAATATTATTATTAATAATAATAATAATAATAATAATAATAGATACATTAGTCTACATTCTACATCCAGAGGTTTATTGTTATTATTATTATTATTATTATTATTATTATTATTATTATTATTATTATTATTAATAATAATAATAATAATAATAATAATAATAATAATAATAATAATAATAAATACATTAGTCTACATTCTACATCCAGAGGTTTATAGTCTAACAGATCCACAAACATCACGACACATTGTGATCACCAGGACTTCTGGATGCTGAACATCATCACTGATTAATGAGAGAATATTTCATGTCAGTTGCTTTACTCAGAACCTGAACACAGGTGAGTTCCTACAGGTGAGCTGCTACAGGTGAGCTGCTACAGGTGAGCTGCTACAGGTGAGTTCCTACAGGTGAGCTGCTACAGGTGAGCTGCTACAGGTGAGTTCCTACAGGTGAGTTCCTACAGGTGAGCTGCTACAGGTGAGCTGCTACAGGTGAGTTCCTATAGGTGAGTTCCTACAGGTGAGCTGCTACAGGTGAGCTGCTACAGGTGAGTTCCTACAGGTGAGTTCCTACAGGTGAGTTCCTACAGGTGAGCTGCTACAGGTGAGCTGCTACAGGTGAGTTCCTATAGGTGAGTTCCTACAGGTGAGCTGCTACAGGTGAGCTGCTACAGGTGAGTTCCTACAGGTGAGTTCCTACAGGTGAGTTCCTACAGGTGAGCTGCTACAGGTGAGCTGCTACAGGTGAGTTCCTACAGGTGAGTTCCTACAGGTGAGTTCCTACAGGTGAGCTGCTACAGGTGAGCTGCTACAGGTGAGTTCCTACAGGTGAGCTCCTACAGGTGAGCTGCTACAGGTGAGTTCCTACAGGTGAGTTCCTACAGGTGAGTTCCTACAGGTGAGCTGCTACAGGTGAGCTGCTACAGGTGAGTTCCTATAGGTGAGTTCCTACAGGTGAGCTGCTACAGGTGAGCTGCTACAGGTGAGTTCCTACAGGTGAGTTCCTACAGGTGAGTTCCTACAGGTGAGCTGCTACAGGTGAGCTGCTACAGGTGAGTTCCTACAGGTGAGTTCCTACAGGTGAGTTCCTACAGGTGAGCTGCTACAGGTGAGCTGCTGCAGGTGAGTTCCTATAGGTGAGTTCCTACAGGTGAGCTGCTACAGGTGAGCTCTTCTTCTGCCTGTCAGGTAATAAAACAGAAACCTTTCCGAACATCAGCAGCATCTGATCAACCAGGTCTGATTCGAGGAACATTTCATCCTGGCTTCAATAATTCAGTTCATTTTGTGAACACAGTTGAATAATATTTAATTGTAAACTACTTAATTACATTTCAGCGTTTTCTATCCTTCAGTTTCCATGAACAGCATCCTGCTGGTCCAGATGCTGAAGATGGAGCTGCTGATGTTCTGTCTGTGGAGTCTCCCAGCAGTTAGGGAGGATCTGGGTTTCTTCAGATGTTCCTCCAATAAAACATTGATTAAATGTTATTTTTAATGCACAGTAATAGTCATAAGAATAGAATCAAGTTGTTCTACAGGTAATGAAGACAAGACGATAGTTCAGAAGTACACAGTAAACCATTAACAAAATAAAGTTATGAACATTAACTTCTTTCAAACCCATTTTTCTCTGAACAATAAAAAAAATACACTGTGAGGCCAAAGCGTGACGGTTTGATAAACATAAAATGACTAATATCCCTGTTAAACAGCTATGGAACCGTCAGAGAACCGCTATGGAACCATCAGAGAACCGTTATGGAACCATCAGATAACCCCTATAGAACCGTCAGAGAACCGCTATTGAACTGTCATAGAGGCTTTCGACCAAAGAGCACCAGGTGCTAGGTTGGTTCAAAGTTGAGAGCCAGTGCTTTTTTGGTTCAAATCTCGTGCCGCCCCAGAACCAGTTTGTGTTTCCATTCAGAAGGAGCAAAGTTGGAGCTGCGTCATTGCGCCACCACAAAACGTGTGTACATCACTGCATACGTAGCCGTTCAACAGTGTTCACGCCGTACGGAAACCCACACAACAACAATGGAGGACTTCTTTGGAGTGGTGTTCATGGCTTTGCTAGTGTGTCTCGCCATCGCTGAACAGCAAAACCTTCTATTAGGGGTTACCCATCGGCGTCGCCGTTCCAATGCCCGGCGATCACGTTTGAGAAGAAAGGTAATTATCAAAGACGTTTGGATACTTAACAGTAAACGTGCTAGCGTTAGCTTAGCTACTTAGCTTCGACTACGCTTGCATTGATTACTTAGCGGTTAAACGCGCAATAAGTTGATGACCATATCTATGTTTATCTTTTTAGATGTTTTTAGATGTCACCCCACCCTCTGCCCGTGACGTGCTCGGCTCTCAACTCTGGCCACCTCTGGCCCAGCAACGAGTTGGTGCCCGAAACGGCCCCAGTTTTTGGAGCCCGGAGCCGCAGCTCCGGTGGTCGAAACACAAAAAACCGGCGCCAAGTTGGGCGCCGGCTCCAACTCCGAACGGGCTCCACCCCGGTCGAAAAGAGGGTTCAGAGAACCCCTATAGAACCGTCAGAGAACCGCTATAGAACAGTCAGAGAACTGCTATAGAATGGTCAGAGAACCGCTATAGAACCGTCTGAGAACCGCTATTGAACCGTCAGAGAACTGCTATTGAACCGTCAGAGAACCGCTATTGAACCATCAGAGAACCGCTATAGAACCATCAGAGAACCGCTATAGAACGGTCAGAGAACCACTATAGAACGGTCAGAGAACCGCTATAGAACCGTCAGAGAACCGCTATAGAATGGTCAGAGAACCGCTATAGAACCATCAGAGAACCGCTATAGAACGGTCAGAGAAACGCTATAGAACGGTCAGAGAAACGCTATAGAACCATCAGAGAACCCCTATAGAACCGTCAGAGAACCACTATAGAATGGTCAGAGAACTGCTATAGAACCGTCAGAGAACCGCTATAGAACGGTCAGAGAACCGCTATAGAACCATCAGAGAACCCCTATTGAACCATCAGAGAACCGCTATAGAACCATCAGAGAACCACTATAGAACGCTCAGAGAACCGCTATAGAACCGTCAGAGAACCGCTATAGAACCGTCAGAGAACCGCTATTGAACCGTCAGAGAACCGCTATAGAACCGTCAGAGAACCGCTATAGAATGGTCAGAGAACCGCTATAGAACCATCAGAGAACCGCTATAGAACGGTCAGAGAAACGCTATAGAACCGTCAGAGAACCCCTATAGAACCGTCAGAGAACCGCTATAGAACGGTCAGAGAACCGCTATAGAACCATCAGAGAACCCCATACAACCGTCAGAGAACCCCTATAGAACCGTCAGAGAACCGCTATAGAACCGTCAGAGAACCGGTATTGAACCCTCAGAGAACCACTATAGAACCGTCAGAGAACCGCAATAGAACCGTCACAGAACTGCTACTGAACCGTCAGAGAACCGCTATAGAACCATCAGAGCAGCAGCAGATTCTAAAGTCTGGTCCAGATGAGGAGCTCTACAGTGGGGCTGATCTGGTCATAACCGTCTAACCTGGACGCTCACATCTCCCAAACCGCTGGAGCAAATTTTTAATCAGGTTTTATCTGATAAACTGACCACAGATTTGAAGTTTTTATAACTACTTTCTCACCTGAAATAATCTGAAAACTACATTTTGTGTCACAGTAACAGTAATATTCCCAGAAATATTTGTGTTTCCTCTGAAAGTTTTCTCCTCGGCCTTTGCTGTTGGTCTAAATGCATTATGGGATATTTGGCGGCCCCAGGTCCACAGTAGTCTGGTCTGATGGTCCTCGATAAGGTGGGCGGAGCCAGAACACATCCAGGTGTTTCCAAAGGTTCCTGATCCAACCTCCACAACAGGTCCGATACATAGCTCCTGTCCTCTGTGGTTCCTGGTGGTGGAACTAGTTCCCAAACTCTGTTCAGTCTCTAAGGAAAGACTAAAAACCAGCTCTTCACTGAACACCTTTACGCTTGACAAACTGCAAAAAAAAACAACAAATAATAATAAATTCCTATTGCCTCCACACCCAATTCTGTTAGCTGCTTTCAACTCACTATTTGTTATTTTAGCTAACAGTTAACTACTATCAACTATTTATAATGTTAGCTAACTGTTTTCTACTTTTAGCTTAGTATGGATTATTTTAGCCAACTTATAGCTATTTTTTTTAGCTCACTATAGATTATTACAGCTAGCTGTTTATTGTTTTTATCTTACGATGGATTACTATAGCTAACTGTTTGCTACTTTTAGCTAACTATGGATTATTATAGCTAGTTGTTTATTACTTTTAGCTTACTATGTAATCCATAGTAAGCTAAAAAAATGGGGTCCATGACTAGGTGTTCAAAGCACTTCATCAGGATGGGGGTGAGTGCAACCAGGCGGTCGTCGTTGAAGGAGGAGAGGGATGACTTCTTCGGTACCGGGATGATGGTGGCTGTTTTGAGGCACGTGGGGACAACAGCCTGCCTGAGAGATGTGTTAAAAATGTCTGTGAAGACATCCATGAGTTCCCCAGCACAGTCTCTCAATACACGACCAGGAATGTTGTCAGGACCTGGAACTTTGCAGTTGATCCTGCTGAGGGCTCTCCGGGGACAGTGACAGCACCTGGTCACTGGGTGGAGGTGTGGTCTTCTGTGCAGGGGTGCTGTTGTTTGCTTCAAAACGGCCGAAGAAGTCATTCATCTCATTCAGCAGAGAGATGGTGCAGTCAGGGGTCTGCTGTGGAGGCTTGTAGTCCGTTATGGACTGTATCCCTGCCACAGGCTCTGAGTGTCTTTGCTGTCGCTAATATGATGAGTAGGCTCTTCTCTGGGTAGTATAAACAAGATCCAGTATGTTGTCTCCCTGGGTAGGAAAGTCTATGTGCAGGTGCATATTGGGAAACACAGTCTTTGGATCCGCATGGTTAAAGTCCCCTCCACTGCGGGCGAGTTGTGGCAGTGCGGGTCGGTGATGGAGTAGGTCTCTGGAGCAGACCGTGGCGCCGTAGCTCTTCGGTGTCGGCAGAGTTTAACCCTACTCTGTTAGCTTTGAGTAGAAACGCATGGCAGTATGTTTGCCTAAAACTTGTTTTATGCTTGCCGCGTCCGCGAGGTCCATGCGGCTCCGTGCGGAAAAATTACGTCATTTTCACACCCACGCCCCCTCCAGCGGCCTTTCCATGCGGAAAATTTCCGCTCCGCACACCTCCACATTTTTCTAACCTACGCGGACGGAGCCGCACGGAAAAACATGGCGGAGGGCCAGGACCTACTAGTAGCTGAAGTCTAGAAATACGTGAACTTATACGATTCATCACACAGAGATCACCGTGGTTACCGGGTTATGAACTATTCATGGTGTGAAATTGAAACTAACTGCTGAAATGCTTTTATTCGGTAAAATGCCATGTTGTAAGTGGTGTAAACCATGGCAAACTTCTTCTTCTCTAGTTTAGTACCAGAGTAGACCAGGTAGACGTGTGTTTGAGCTACACTGCCCCCTGCAGTTTGGAAGCAAACTTCTTCTTCACTAGTTTATTACTAGAGTAGACCAGGTAGACGTGTGTTTAGGATACACTGCCCCCTGCAGTTTGGGAGCAGATACGCACAGAGTATGTGCACACATTCTGTCGCACGGATTTCCGTGCAGCTGATTTCCGCGCGGCTCGTTCGTGCGGAAAGTATATTCCAGCCTATAGTAAGCTAAATGTAGCAAAACAGTTAGCTATCATAATCCATAGTGGGCTAAAAGTAATAAACAGCTAGCTATAATCATCCATAGTGAGCTAAAAAAACCCAAAAACTATAAGTTGACTAAAATAATCCACACTAAGCTATAAGTAACAATTACTTAGCTATAATAATCCATAGTAAGGTTAAAGTCAGAAACAGTTAACTAAAATAATCCATACTAAGCTAAAAGTAGCAAACAGTGAGCAGATATAACTCATAGTGAGCTAAAAAAATAACAAACAATAAACAGAAATAATCAACAAATAATCCATAGTGAGTTAAAATAGAGCTAAAAACGAGAGATTAGCTTTTAATTTTTTTTTCCCCCACATCTTGACGCTAATTTTACAAAAAATATACAGCTATGGTACAATTAAATATCTGACGTGTGGGTAGTAAAAATACAGGCTTCTTTTTTTTAATGTGATTTCAAAATAAATATTACTTTGTCTATAGTTTCCTACTGATTATATTAAATCTTTGATGAGGCTTAAGGACTTTGGCAGTAAGCAGTGCACACATGGTTTGACCTGCACATTCAAATAGTGTGTTTTTGTGAGCCTCAGTGCTCTTGTATGTCTTCGTCGTGTCCTTCAACAGTAAAGGCTGGAATATACTTTCCGCACGAACGAGCCGCCTGGAAATCAGCTGCACGGAAATCCGTGCGACAGAATGTGTGCGCATATACTCCGTGCACGTCTGCTTCCAAACTGCAGGGGGCAGTGTATCCCAAACACACGTCTACCTGGTCTACTCTAGTAATAAACTAGTGAAGAAGAAGTTTGCTTCCAAACTGCAGGGGGCAGTGTAGCTCAAACACACATCTACCTGGTCTACTCTGGTACTAAACTAGAGAAGAAGTTTGCCATGGTTTACACCACTTACAACACGGCATTTTACCGAATAAAAGCATTTCAGCAGTTAGTTTTATTTCACACCATGAATAGTTCATAACCCGGTTACCACGGTGATCTCTGTGTGATGAATCGTATAAGTTCACATATTTCTAGACTGCAGCTACTAGTAGGTCCTGGCCCTCCGCCATGTTTTTCCGTGCGGCTCCGTCCGCGTTGGTTAAGCTTGTTTTATGCTTACCACTTCCGCGAGGTCCGTGCGGCTCCGTGCGGAAAAATTACGTCATTTTCGCACCAACGGCCCCTCCAGCGGCCTTTCCGTGCGGAAAATTTCCGCTCCGCACACTTCCACATTTTTCTAACCTATGCGGACGGAGCCGCACGGAAAAACATGGCGGAGGGCCAGGACCTACTAGTAGCTGAAGTCTAGAAATACGAGCACTTATACGATTCATCACACAGAGATCACCGTGGTTACCGGGTTATGAACTATTCATGGTGTGAAATTGAAACTAACTGCTGAAATGCTTTTATTCGGTAAAATGCCATGTTGTAAGTGGTGTAAACCATGGCAAACTTCTTCTTCTCTAGTTTAGTACCAGAGTAGACCAGGTAGACGTGTGTTTGAGCTACACTGCCCCCTGCAGTTTGGAAGCAAACTTCTTCTTCACTAGTTTATTACTAGAGTAGACCAGGTAGACGTGTGTTTGGGATACACTGCCCCCTGCTGTTAGGGAGCAGATACGCACAGAGTATATGCACACATTCTGTCGCACGGATTTCCGTGCAGCTGATTTCCGCGCGGCTCGTTCGTGCGGAAAGTATATTCCAGCCTTTAGAAAAATGTGGAGGTGCGCGGAGTGGAAATTTTCCGCACGGAAAGGCCGCTGGAGGGGGCGTGGGTGCGAAAATGACGTAATTTTTCCGCACGGAGCCGCACGGACCTCGCGGACGCGGTAAGCATAAAACAAGCTTATGGATTATTTTAGCTAACTGTTAGCAATTATTTAGCTCACTATGGATTGTTATAGCTAGTTGTCTAATAAACAGCTAACTAGCTAACTGATTCCTACCTTTAGCTTAGTATGGATTATTATAGCGAAATGTTTCCCACTTTTAGCTTACTGTGGATTATTTTAGCTAACTGTTGGCTACTTTTAGCTCATTATGGATGATTATAGCTAGCTGTTTATTATTTTTAGCCCACGATGGATTATTATAGCTAACTGTTTGGTACTTTTAGCTTACTATGGATTATTTCTGCAAACTTTGCTACTTCTAGCTTGCTATGGATTGTTTTTAGTTTTTAATTGTTAGCTATTTTAGCTCATTATGGGTTATATCTGATACATATTTCCTACTTTTTAGAAATTATTTCTTTATTTGGTAGGGACAGTGCACATTAACGAACAACCATTTATTCAGAAATGGGTGTAAATATGCCGGATCATAGCATAATGCTAAGTTACATCCGCAGTCCTGAAGAAGAAAAGACATAACAGTGATACATAAAACAATAAGCCACAATAAAAGCACATGGCAAAACGTACACAAAGAAAACATAACAGTGAGACATACAATAAAACATAGGACAATAGGTCACGATAAAAGGTTAATGGGTCACAATAAAAGGTCAGGAGATCTCAATAAAAGGACATTACAAAGTGTACACAACCAAGTTATAGGTGGAGCCTACTATATTTTACTTTTAGCCTATTATGGATTGTTTTTAGCTATTAATTATGTTTAGTTCACCACGTGTTATTTATAGCAAACACTTTGCAATTCTTAGCTAACTATTTAGTCTCTATTTTTTTTTATCTAAAACTGTATGTTAGAAGCAGTGCAAATGATTGTGTGTCTGTGTTGTGGTGAATAGAGACCTTTTATAGTCGTACTGTTACCATTAGACCGATCAACGCCTCCACTCACCATAGTTTATCTTATCAGGCAGCAGTGTGAATCTGTGTGTGTCTGTGTGTGTGTTACTGTGCAGAAACAAAGAGCCAAACACAATAAAACCAACCTAATTACACAAACAGACACACACAAGATTAGTAATCCACAGCCAACATGTGAGCCAGTAATCCCAATAATTTAGCATATGGTGCTAAAATCTGCTGGAATAACTGCAGAGGAGGATTGTGGGTAATCACAGGAGGATTGTGGGTAATCAGGGGAGCTTCCAGGTGTGTCTCAGCTCCTTAATTAACAGATTAATTAAGATTGCAGAGGGGACCCCAACAGTTACTAGTACGATTGATGTTTTTTACAGGATTTACTGCATATTGAAGAGTTTTTACTGTTAGTCAGACACAATTTAAAATGTTTCATGATCCACCAACGTATTTATGATGACTATTATGAATATATTCACTTCTATATCACTTATATTTCTGCCAATGCTGTAAAACCAGTAGATTAGAAAATAATCTGTACAAAATAATATCATGTAGTGTTGAACATTTAAGTAACTTCAGGCTAAAATTCTGCTTCATTTTATTATTTTAACAAACTGTGTCACGACTTTTAGCTTGCTATTTATTGTTATAGCTAAGTGTTTATTATTTTTAATTTACTGTGGATTATTTTAGCTAGCTAGCTAACTGTTAGTAATTTTCAGCTCACTATGGATTAGATGATTGTTTTTTATAAATTATGAGTTAAACTTTAAAACTGTGTTTTAATCCCCTGTGTTTACCGTGTTACCTGGTTCACCTGTGTTTACTGTGTTACCTGGAGTCTCCTAGAGCTCCTGAGCTGCTGCAGAGGATTCAGGCCAATCCCATGTAGAGGATTTAAAGCTGTGTCTGCTCAGCTCCGAGTCTGCGCACTGAGCGCCTCCATTGTCTGGAGCAGCGGCGGCGGCAGCGGCGCGGAGCGGAGCGGAGCGGAGCGCCGAGCAGAGCGCAGGGAGCGGCTTCACCCAGCGCGACCTCCGGGGAGAGCAGCAGCGGAGCACCGGACACCCGGAGCGGCAGGCGGCCGGACGTCGTAGTTTGCTTTGTCCGGAGCGGAGCGTCTGTTCGCGGACAGACAGCAACAGTTGTCACGATGTCTGCGATCAGATGAGGCGGAGCGGCGGAGGAGCACTGCGGCGCTGCTGAGTCCGGGCCGCCGGGATCAGACGGCCGGCTAACATCTGGTCCTCCAGCCGGATCTGGGCTCGTTCGGCCGCTGCAGCCCGCGGCTCAGCTCATCGGACGGCGGGCTGCTCATGCTCCGCTCGGCGGGGAACCGGGCTGTTGCGTCTGCAGAGAGCTGACGAGCCTCCGACACACGGACACACAGACAGACAGGCGGGGAGGGGGCGACAGCTGCTCCGAGCCGAACCCCTCCGGATCACCAGAACCCCCACCGAACCCGCTTTGGATGGGGGGAAAGCAGAGCACGGCGGGGCGGCCCCGGGGAGCTTTTCCCGGCGTCTCTACGGATGATAGCGCGGTGCCTCCCTCGGCCCACTTCGGCCACTACCGGCCCAGCGGCACCATGGGCCTGCGGAGCCGCTCGGTGAGCTCCGTGGCCGGGATGGGCATCGAGCACAGCCCCGCCGTGCCCTTCGGCTTCTACACCCCCCGGGGGACGGACTCGGAGCGAGCCGGAGGGGGGTCCGGGGGCACCACCGCGGCCCCCCACGGTACCGGCTACCAGGACCCGGGGGGTGGAGGCCACCACACGGACGGGGTTCTGTACCTGGGGTCCCGGGGGTCGCTGGCTGACACTCTGCCCCTCCACATAGCACCCCGCTGGTTCAGCGCGCACAGCGGTGAGACACGCACACACACACACATGGACACACACACATGGACACACACACACACACACACACACACACACACACACGGACACACACACACACATGGACACACATAAACATATATACAGATGCACACCTTGTTTGGACCATTAGCTGCTGTACTTCACTCAGTTCATTCTGTTTCTGATCAGGTATTGATCAGTGATCAGGTATTGATCAGTGATCTGGTATATTGATCAGTGATCTGGTATATTGATCAGTGATCTGGTATATTGATCAGTGATCAGGTATTGATCAGTGATCTGGTATATTGATCAGTGATCTGGTATATTGATCAGTGATCAGGTATTGATCAGTGATCTGGTATATTGATCAGTGATCTGGTATATTGATCAGTGATCTGGTATATTGATCAGTGATCAGGTATTGATCAGTGATCTGGTAAATCGTCCTCATTAGACAGCTGTTGATAAAACGCTGGTGTGTTTCTGTGGGCAGGAGGAGCTTTGTCATGTCTGGATATAAATAATCAGATCTATGTGTGGTTGTTTTTCACTCTGTGTTGAGAAGCTGCATAATACCAGTGGATAAAATCAGGAAGTTAGCCACAGGTCAGTCAGAGCGTGGCATTTCTCTGCAGGAAGCTGTCTGGAATCAGAGGTATTGACCAGTGATTGATAGAAGGTGTTGGAGGTCAGTTTGTCGCTGCACCATCTGCACAGCTCCGTCCTCATTGTGTGAAATGACACTAATAAGCCCGATGCCAAATCTGGAACTGAGTCCATTAGCTCAGCGATTAGAGCATCAGCTTACTGCTCACCTGAACACACCTGCGCAGGTACATGGAGGCAACAACCAGGTGGAGTCATAAACAACAGCTTCCATCCACCGTGAAGTCAGAGTTTATCATCAGTGTGTAGTTTCTAATCACTCTTAGAATCAGAATTTATGATGGAATCACTGAAACATGAATCTTTGTCACTAAAACTATCATGATTTGGTTCTTTCATAGATCTATTAAAGGTCTTCTGGGTCAAAAATATACAAACAGCAGCTGTAATTATCAGTTTTGGTGATTTATGACATTGTATTTATCACATTTTCTTAATTTAATGACCACTTAACTTCTCCTGAGTGATTACAGTCAACTACAGCTGCTGACTCCTCTGATCCAGTTTAAATAGAACTATTAGATCCACTCATTAGATTCAAACACTACAGTGGGAAAGTCTGAGGAGCTCAGCAAACATCTGGAGAAGAAAATCATTGACTTGGAGCCGTTTGAAAGCAGCTTCAGATCCAGAATCATCTGTTTGTCAGAATAAAGTTCATGGTCCAGTTGTGTTACTGCCACCATCAGGAAGAAAACACAAACTATCACCTGCTGCTGAGAGACCATTGGTCAGGATGGTCAAGAGTCAACCAGGAACCATCAGAAAGCAGGTCTGAATGAATGAGAAGCTGCTGGAACACAGCTGTCAGTGTCCACAGGGTTTTACATCAACATGAGCTGAGAGGATCCATGAAGAAGAAAGTTCTTCCTCTAGAAGCAGAACCTTAAAGCTCCACTCATCACATGGACAAAGAAAAGGCTCTGGAGGAAAGTTCTGAGGTCAGATGGAATAAAAACTGAAGATGAGGCCTTTAACCCCAAGAATACCAAACCTACCATCCAGCATAGAGGTGGCAGTATCATGCTCTGGGGCTTTCTAGAAGAGCTTCTGATTCAGATTCAGAAAATTTTATTTGTCCCCAGGGGGCAATTAAAAAGGCACGTAGAGCAAGCAGTGCAACAATGATGTAATATTTAACAAATAGGGATAAATATATATACATGTCTATATAAGTAATATAGGAATACGAAATAAAAAAGAGAAATAAGACAAAAACACAGCTTGGTAACATAGTGCAAATATGTCATACATAGTGCAAATACGAGTGAAAGTAGGTGCAAATGGCAATGATGTAGATACAGAATATATCACGGTAGATATAAACTGTAGAGTGCAGAATGGCAGAGTTCACAGAGGTCCATGTTAAAGTCCGTGTGTGGTGGAGGTGGTGGTGAGTTTTGTGGTTCATGAGTTGAGGACTTGGACTGCCCTGGGTACAAAGGTAGACCTTCTCCTCTGTGTCCTGCATGCAGGGCAGTGAAGCCGTTGACCAGAAGGAAGCCACTCAGATGCTGAGAAGAGATCATGTGAGGACTGGACTGGTTTCAGACTGGATGTTGGACTGGTTCTGGACTTTCCTGGGACTGGTTTATGTTTGGTTCCAGTCTTGGTTCTCCTGGTTTTGGATGTGTTTTGGTTTAGGATTTATTTTACTCTGGATCTGGTCCTGGATGAGGACTGGTTTCACATGGTCTGGGGCGGGTCTTGGATTATATTTTTTGGAGTAGTTTAGATTTGCTTTTGGTCCTGATATTGATTCAGACTGTTTCTAAAACTGGTTTCAGACTGTATTATGACTAGTTTTGATCATTTTTTGGACTCTTTTTAGACTTTTTGAGGACTGGTTTCAGACTGTCTTGGTCTTTTTTTAACCCCAAGAACACCAAACCTACCATCAAGCATGGTGGTGGCAGTATCATGCTCTGTGGAACTGGAGCTTGCCACAAAGTAAATGGAATAATGAAGAAGGAGGATCACCTCCATGTTCTTCAGGAGAACCTAAAACCATCAGCAGAAGGTTGGTCTTGGACACAGTTATTGGATATTATCTGTAATCCAACAAAACAAAGACATTTGTGAGATGACAGTAAATAGTTGTGTAAAAACTACAGCTGGGAAATGTGGACATTTTTTTGAAGTTCCCACAAATGTGCATTCAGTCAAACCATTTCACTTCACACTGCAAACGTCAGATTTTTGTGGTTTGTTATTCAGCTGAAGTCGTTTCTCAGCGACTGTCCACAGCTGCATTCTGTTTGTTCTCGGCAGTAAAGTAATCGAGGAACATTAAAAGCACATGGCAGCAGCAGCGTCCGTCCCCGGAGTCTCATTACTGAAGCTCCGTGGAGAACCGAGTCCCATCAACATCTCAGCTGTTTTTACCTCCACAGCTTCAAAACTCTGATGGGCTTTTAGGTCAGTGACAGAAAAAAGGAATCAGAGGAGGGGAACTGGAGAAAGGTGCAGAGGTGGGACTGAAGGCAGCAACATTTTCACCACTAAATGACTTCGTTTGATCCACAGTAGGACTACAGCAGCATCAGCAGCATGCAGAGTTCACCAGGTTCGCACATTTTAAAACCAAAAGATCAGAGCTCAACACCTGTTTCACCATCAGTCTGTCCTGATGAAGGTCTGAATGGGCAACTGACTAAGGGCCTAAAAGATTACTGGGCCTGTAAAAAGATTAGCACAAAGTGATGCAAAACAGCTACAAAACCACAAAAACACGCAATGAAAAGACACAAAATAGCTGCAAAGACATGCTAAGCAGCAACATAAAGATGCAGAATAGCCACAGAGACGCAAGATAGTTACGAACAGATGCAAAATGTCCACGTAGAAATGAAAAATATCTACAAAAAATGTAAAATACCTTAAAAAATGATGCAAAATAGCTTCAAAGGGATACAAAATGGCAACGTAAAGATGCAAAACAACTGTGAAGAGATGTGAAATAGCTCCAAAGAAATGCAAAGTAGCTTCATAAAGATGCAAAAGAGACAAAATATGTCCAAAAGGATGTAAAACAGCTGCCCAGAGATGCCAGCTGTCAGTGAAGAGATGGAAACTGGTAACAGACCGGAGGCCTAAAAGATCATGTTGGACCATCTTTATTATAGTTGTACAACTGTTGAGTATTTTAGATCAAGTTTCAAGTCTTTCTGGACACTTTTGGGTTTCAGTTTAGACTGTCTTTATCTTATTTGGGACAAATTTTTAGCCGGGGCTGCACAGTGGTGTAGTGGTTAGCACTTTCGCCTTGCAGCTAGAAGATCCCTGGTTCACGTCCCGGCTTTCCCGGGATCTTTCTGCATGGAGTTTGCATGTTCTCCCTGTGCATGCGTGGGTTTTCTCCGGGTACTCCGGCTTCCTCCCACAGTCCAAAAATATGCTGAGGTTAATTGATCATTCTAAATTGCCCGTAGGTGTGAATGTGAGAGTGATTGTTTGTCTCTGTATGTAGCCCTGTGACAGACTGGTGACCTGTCTAGGGTGTCCCCTGCCTTCACCTGAGTCAGCTGGGATAGACTCCAGCCCCCCCATGACCCTAGTGAGGATTAAGCGGTGTATAGATAATAGATAGATAGACAAATTTTTAGCCATTGTGGAAAAATTTCAAACAATTTCAAATGAGATTCAAGTCATCTCTGGTGAAATGTGGACCAAATAGGGCTGGGCGATAAATCGATTTTATCGATTAATTCGAGTGTGTACTTAAGGTCGATTTGTTTTAATGAAAATCGATTTTCTCATCAACATCCACCACTAACGCCTTCCCGCTGGGCTCCCGTAGTTCAGAGTGCGCCCCCCTCCCCCCCACACTTGATACACAAACAACATGGCGGCGAGCGGTGCAGATCTAAAGGCGTGTGTCCACTAGATGCTATTTTCCCGCACGGCAACGCACCACATCTGAAAATCACACGGACGGCGGGTGGTCACTAGCGAACCACAACATGGTCACATGACAGCACTGACCAACAACAGGCTGCTTCGTGGTCACATGACCGAGCTTTCAGCTGGACAGTCCTGCAGACAAGTCTGATAAACACAGCGGCTCGGCCACAAACTTTCCCTTTTATTTCAAAAAACACGTCAGCGAAAAGTATTTCTGAAAGCATTTGAAGCGAGAAATAATCTGCAGCAGCTAAATCTGTCCTAGTTTAGAAGTTTGAGGACAGTTTCATGATGCGTGGAATCTCTGTGCTGCATCCAATTTGCATAAAGTAGAAGTCAGTCTACTTTATGCAAATGAGCTGCAGCCCTCTCCAGGTAAACACACCTGATCACAGCTGGAAACGCATCGCAACCGGACCAGCATGCCACATGCAGCGCATTTCCAGCTGCAATCAGGAGAGGGCTGCAGCTTATTTGCATAGAGTAGATTGGACTCCGAGGTGCTGAGAATAGGTAGGGGGTAAAAAAAAAAAAAATCGTGAATCGGGATTTTTTGTGAAAAAATTGGAGATTTTTTTTTCAGGCCATATCGCCCAGCCCTAGGACCAAAGACTGTAATTTAGTAGAAATATGGATCATCCAGAGATAAACACTGACAGGACCTCTATGGAGACACTAGACCAGCCTGGATTGGAGGTTTTAGACTTTCTTCCATCTCCAAGGACCAGTAATTCATAATTTTGGACAATTTTAAGTCATTTTGAACCATCTTGATGTTATTTTTGACAAATACCAAGCAATTTCAGATTTCAGTCATCCTTGGTGAAAATGTCGACCAAAGACTGAAGATTTTGCACCCCCCCCACCCCCCCATTTTCAATGGCCAATAATTATTCAATTTGACAATTTTTAGTCATTTTTGACCTATGTCTATCTGATTTTGCATAAATTTCAAGTCTTTTGGACAAACTTCAAATCATTCTGGACCATCTTTATCACATTTTGTACAACTGTTGAGTACTTTAGATTAAGTTTCAAGTCTTTCTTGACACTTTTGAGTCATTTTAGACCGTCTTTATCTTATTTGAGACAAATTTTAAGTCATTTTGGACAAATTTCAAACAATTTCAGACAAGATTCCAGTCATTTCTACTGAAACATGGACCAAAGACGGAAGATTTTGCACGTTTGAAGGGCCGATAGTTTTTTTTTTTTTTTTTTTTTTTTTTTTTACATCAGAGACCAATATTTATCTTTATTTTGCACAGATTTGAAGTCTTTTGGGACAAGTTTCTAGTCTCTTTGGACAAGTTTCAAGTCATGTTGGACCATCTTTATCATATTTTGTGGTTTGTGGACGGAGGCTGATCAGAAACGTCACATCTCTACTACTGTAAGAACACACTGGTTGACCTTTCACTGCTGCTGCTCAAGGAGATTTTTCTGGAAGCTTTAGAGCAACAATGGAGTGGTGTCACCACATCCAGGCTCCTTGTTTATTTCAGGGCGACTGCTGAGACGAACAGCAGGTCGTCGCTGCAAAGGCCAAGAAAACGCCTGAAGTCTGTCGGAGCAGCTTCATCTGGTTTATCTGCAGCTCAGAGCTTCTGCTGAGTTCAACCACATTCAGAACCCAGAGTTCATTTGCTGTCGGTTCAGACAGAAGCACTGCTGCACAGTCTGTAAAATATCTGAGTTGAATTTGGAGATTTTCAGATGTTTCAGACATGACAATGTTTCAGTTTTCTCCCTCAAAGAAACCTGAGAAGCCATTTTAAAGGTTCAGTATCTCCACAAATAAAACCAACAGCCATGAAATGTGGTGAGGAAAGACAGAATAGTTTCATCAGATCACAATGATTGAATGGATCCAGCAGAGAACAGTTTTAATTATTGGTCACAAAAATGGAAAGAAGTGAATCTCCAATCCAGGCTGGTCTAGTGTCCCCATAAAGTTCCTGTAAGTGTATATCTATGGATGGATCCATATTTGTACTAAAATACAGTCTCTGGTCCACATTTCTCCAACTGTTGAGGCTCTAATATCAGTAGAACCTGATGTGTTACAGTTGGACCAGACAAGATTCCAGTTTTTAGATGTTTACACTAAATGTTGATGTGGACTCATTGGTAGGAACCAGAACATGGAGTTCATAGAGGTCTAAATGTTCATAGAGATCTAGCTGTTCATAGAGGTCTAGATGTTGCAGGTAGATGAACAGAGTTACAAGATGCTTCATGTTGATTCATGGTTAATTTAACAACATCTGAGGCTGATTACATCCATAGATACATGAACTTGACCGAGACACAACACCAGCCTGGATTGGAGATTTTAGACTTTTCTTGTATCTTTAAGGTCCAGTATTGAAACTGTCCTCTGCTGGGTCCATCCAATCACTGTGATCTGATGAAAATATTCCATCTGATCTTACCACATTTCATGGATGGTAGTTTTATTTGTGGAGATATTGAACCTTTAAAATGGCTTTTCAGGATTCTCAGAGAGAAAATGGATAAATTCCCAGCTTTGAAACATTTGATTTTTTCAAAATTCTGCCAAAATATTTCACAGTACTTAGTTTTGGGACCCGAATAAGAAATAATTAAAACTCTGAACATACTCTGACACATTGCAGCAACATATTTGCTGAATTCTGTCTAAATTCGTTGACCCTGACGGGACCTTTGGTGTCCGTTATCATGAGATTGTTTGTGTGATGTCAAACTACTAAACAGCTGGAGCATCAAAGTTGTTCTTTAAATACAAGAAACAAGAACAAATGGGAAACTTAGCATCAGCTAAGAGTCTCTGTCTGGTTGTTCCACAGTGTTTCTGTCCTCATTCTGTTTATATGGTTAATGTAGAAGGTCAAGAAGTCACATTGAGGTTTAATCTTAAATATGCCCCAGTAGAGTTGCCGTATTTTGGTGATGTCGTTGCGTATAGATCCATAAGACTCTGTTCAGGTTTTAATCATGTGAGACTGACAGAAAGCAGCAGGATTATATGTTAGTTCTGCTGATGTGAGTCAGGTTCTGATCCTGTATTTATTCTTCAGGTCATTTAAACGCTGCAGAGCTTCAGTTACGTGTCCAGTTTCAACCCACTTTCCGGCGAGATTTCTCACTTTCACACTGAGTCATGTGGAATGGAAGCAGCTGAGATCCCACCTAGCTCCAGTCAGAACACAAATATGCTCAGTTTGATCATCCAGAGAAGGAAAAGCCCCTCAGCCAGTCCTGGGATTTCTGACGTCAGGGTTCCTGCACCGCCTCAGATCATGTTCAGAGTTCACGTATTTGGTGTTTGGAACCCAAAACTAAGCTCTGTGGGCTGAATTTTGAGAATTTTGAGAAGATAAAAACGGCATGAAAGACGCAAAATGATGGAAAAACAAAGGACCAAGAGACTTACAAAGAATAGAAAGAGACAAATGGAGCACAGAGAGACAGAAACAGATTCAGATTTAATGAAAACGGAGACAAAATCACCCCAAAGACGCACAAAAGGACTGAGAGATGCAAAACGGCTGCAAAGACACAAAGAACAACCTATGAACAGAACTCTAGGAGTGAAGGAACACAGTCTGGCAGCTGAGAAACAAGGCAAAATGAACAGAAACATTAGCTTCATTAGCCTAGCGACGCTAAACTCAGCCTGTGGACCTGCACATTAGCCTGTTAGCATGCTGGTGTTAGCATTTAGCCCCACAGAGCTACAGTATTAAATAGAAGCCTTCCAGGGTCTGCTGCTGAGAAGCATTTCCACATCATGATGCTGCCACCATCGTGCTTCACAGTGGGGATGGTGTGTTTGTGATGGTGTTCAGTTTTTGGTGTCCATCAAACATATCATCTAGTCTGATGGACATAAAGCTCCATCCTGGTCTCCTCAGACCAAAGAACCTTCTTTCAGGTGTCTTCAGAGTCTCCACATGTCTTCTGGTGAACTCTAGTCCAGATTTAACTCCTTCAGAGGAGTCATAGAAGTCTTGGTGGACTCCCTCTCTAGTCTCTCAGGTCTTGAGGACGTCCTGCTCTTGTCAGATTTATTCATGTTCCATCTTCCTTCCATTTCTTATTGATGGATGTAACTGGACTCCAGGAGATCTTCAGGAACTTTGAATGTTCTTGTATCGTCCTGACTGATACTTTTAACAACCTTTCCTCAGAGTCTCTTGGTTCTTTAGTCTTCATAGTGGACCTTCCAGATACAGGAGTCTTAATGCTACATTCTCTGTCCTCAGATGATCCATTTCACTTTTCATACATATACAAACTTATTTTACATGTTATATATTACATATATGTATATATGTACGCATAACTTTGTAGAAATCAGCTGCAGACCTGTTGCTGCACTTTTCCATCCACATGTTGTTAGTCTTTTCCAAAAATAGGATTCATCACCTTCTGGGTTCCTGTGACGTCTCTCATTAACACTGGAGGCTCATAGAACCAGGTTTCCCTCAGAGAGAATCTGTTTGGCTGAACGCTGGCTTCATTCTGGGCTGTTTTCTCTGTAGACGCTGAGCTGAAATCAGTCCTCCTGTGTAAATGTGTGATAATCAGCAGGCCACAGGTGGTTCCTCTCTGTTAGCTCCTCTGCTAGTTCCTCTGTTTCTCCCCTCCTCTGTTAGCTTCTCTGTTATCTCCTCTGTTTCTCTGTTAGCTCCTCCGTTAGCTCCTCCGTCAGCTCCTCTGTTAGCTCCTGTGTTAGCTCCTCTGTTATCTCCTTCGTTAGCTCCTGTGTTAGCTCCTCTGTTATCTCCTTCGTTAGCTCCTGTGTTAGCTCCTCCATTAGCTCCTCCGCTAGCTCCTCCGTCAGCTCCTCCTTTTGCGCCTCTGTTAGCTCCTGTGTTAGCTCCTCTGCTATTAAAATGCATTAAAATTATCTTCCAGAGATGATTTAACAGAAGCTGTGTTTCGTAACATTTGCTTTTCTTTGCTCTTGTATGCAGGAGGCTCAGACAGTCTTAATTTCTTTGATTAGTGCCAGTTTTCCACATCTGCCATCAGCGAGGAGCTGGACAGTCTGAAAAGGTTGAACCTGGAGATCTGCCACGGAGGCTGCAGTCTGTAATTAATATGTCAAAGCAGACAGATGTGACAGAACGAGGGGGAATCATTAAAGGAACAGACAGAACTGTGACGTAACAGCGAATAAAGAGCAGAATAAAACCAGCTAAACACCTCTGAACACTCAGGAGCTGAACCGATCAGCTGTTCTCAGGAGGTTTGACTTTACAGAATATATAAAAGTAAACTGTAAACTGGTGGGAGGCTGATGTTACTGTGACTATTATTATTTATAGTTAGCTAAAGATATCAGCTAAACAGTCGACATTGTTAGAGTAAAAGTGATAAAAACTGGGTGAAAAAGTTCATTACAATTAATGGATTAACCTTAGAATGACTGAGAAAAGTGGGTTTTGGATAAATGGTTAAAATAGTTAACTAACAGTAACTGATAAAATGTTTTAAAGCTAAAGGTGAGTGATAAATGGTCAAAATAGTTCAAATCAGCGGATAAACCACTGGAATATCTAAATGTTAATGTGAAAGGCTTGAAGTGACTAAAAGTAATTGAAAACAGTTGAAATAGGCTCGTTAGCTAAAGTCATTTGATAAACAATTGAATAAATTAGCCAAAAGTGAGAGTGGCTAATTTTAGCAGAAGCAGTTTTTTTTAAGCTAATAGCTAAAAATAGCATATAAACATTTGGTAATCATAGGTAGCTGGTTGAAAGAGTTAGTTAATGGTAACTAATAAGGATACTCTATTAACAGTCAGCTAAAAGCTCAGGATACATGGTTGAAAAAGCTAAAGGTTAATGTCAAGCTTTTGAAATATGCTACTTAGCTAAAGACATTCAATATACACAAATCAAAGTTTTGTCAGAAGTTGAAATTGCTAAGGGTAATTATAAACAATTAAAAAGCTAAAAGTTAATGATCAGTGGTTATCATTCCAACAACTAATTGAAATGCTGTTGAGAAAGGTTAGCTAAAGGCAATTCATACGAGGTTGAAATAATTAGCTAGAGGCTAGTCATAAGCTGCTGAAAAGATTAGCTGAAAGTAATTGGTAAAAAAGATAAAAATGGCTGAAAGTAGCCAGTATTAGCTAATAGCTAATGCTAATGGATAAACAATTAGAAAATAATAAAATAGTTAGCAAAGATAAACAATTGAAGTAGTTAGCTAAAAGTTAATGATAAATAGTTGAAATAGTAAACTGAAGGCATCAACTTGTTCTAACTGCATAAACATTTTGATTTTTATATACAGTTGAAAGAGTTAGCCGAAGCTAATTTATCAAATGTGAAGACAGACAGACAGACAGACAGACAGACAGACAGACAGACAGACAGACAGGTTATTGTGTGATTAGTGATTATTCTGTCCATCAGTCGTTCCCCACTCCTCTTTATCGATGCCGTTCATCAATACCTCATTAGTACTTAATCAATACAGAGTTTGATTCTGAACAGTTTAATCCTCAGATTCCTGATGGTGCCTTGAAAAGCAGAAAAGACAGACAGACAGACAGACAGACAGATAAAACAACTACAAATAGATGCAAAATGTCCACAAAGAGACACAAAATGATGACAAAAAGACAGAAAACAGGTCCATAAAACACAGAATAACCCCAAACAGAAGCAGCTCGGTGCTCAGAGAAGCTTCTAGTCTCCGTCGGTTCCTGCAGCAGCTGTCAGGGATTCTCTACTGATATTTACAGACAACATATAATAACTAATATCTGCCATGACAGAGCTCCATGTGAACTAGTTTCTCTGTAGGCCAGTCTGTCTAAATAAGGAGCTGTGATGCTGCGTTCACTGACAGTCAGACAGAACGGTTGTGTCATAGATGATGCTGAATGCTTCTCTGCTGCTGTTTCACCATCAGGTTGTTATGATTTAATAACGCTCTGACACATTCAGCGTCTGCGTTGAGCCCAGAGATAACGGAGCTGAGAGCAGGAGAACCGTGGGGTCGCTCAGGGACGCTTCAGCTTCATGATTTCAGGAAGCAGAACATCTGTGCTGCTGCAGGATCATGATGTAGGTCAGCCTCAATTTAGTTCTGTTTCCCTGGATCTGAGGAGGCGTCTGAGGACACACACACATAGACACACACACACACACACACACACACACACACACACACAGACACACACACACACACATAGACACACACACACACACACAGGCACACACACATAGACACACACACACACACATAGACACACACACACACACACACACACACACACACACACACATAGACACACACACACACACATAGACACACACACACACACACACACACACACACACACACACACATAGACACACACACACACACACACACACACACAGACACACACACACACACACACACAGGCACACACACAGACACACACACACACACATAGACACACACACACACACACACACACACACACACACAGACACACACACACATAGACACACACACACACACACATAGACACACACACACACACACACACATAGACACACACACACACACATAGACACACACACACACACACACACAGACACACACACATAGACACACACACACATAGACACACACACACACACACACACACACACACACAGACACACATACACATAGACACACACAGGCACACACACACACACAGACACACATACACATAGACACACATAGACACACACACACACACACATACACATAGACACACACACACACACACAGACACACATACACATAGACACACACACACACACACATAGACACACATACACATAGACACACACACACACACACACAGACACACATACACATAGACACACACACACACACACATAGACACACATACACATAGACACACACACACACATACATACACACCTACACAGACACACACAGACACATAGATACACACACATAGACACACACAAACACACACATAGACACACATACACATAGACACACACACACACATACACACCTACACAGACACACACAGACACATAGATACACACACATAGACACACACATAGACACACATACACATAGACACACACACACACATAGACACACACACAAACACACATAGACACACACAGACACATAGATACACACACATAGACACACACAAACACACACATAGACACACACACAGACACATAGATACACACACACAGACACACACACAGACACATAGATACACACACAGACACATAGATACACACACACACACACACACACACACACACACACACACACACACACACATAGATACACACACATAGACACACACACACACACACACACACACAGTCAGAATGACGTTTACTGAAGGACCACGTCTGAAGTGGACCAGGTGGAACAGCGGGATGTAAACAGCCAAAATAAACCCCAGTTTATTTTAAAATGACCTTAAATAGACTTAAAATGATCACAAACAGACACAAAATGACAACATAAAGACACAAAACAACCACAAAGACACACAAAGCAACCACAGAGACACAAAACAACCGCAAAGAGACACAGAGACTTATTTATTTCAGTGTGCAGCAGATGTTCTGTGTCGGTTCTGCTGTGTACCGGTCGGGTTGGGTCCCCCTGTCCTCCGGAGGTTCAGGTTCTGATGGAGCGTTCAGGGACTCTTCCTGTTGAAGCTGCTATAATTAACCGTTCACCTCCTCAGACAAACACGGCCTCCTCCTCTGCTCTGTGCTGTTGCCATGGAAACTGCCGGTGGTTTCTGGGAAGGTGAGGAGAGTTTGTGATGTAATCGAGCCGACGGCTTCCAGTTCTGCCATTTATGGTCGTGAAGGAACAAACGTCCGATCTGTTCACTGTCTGCAGCAGCACCGCTTTGTCCACGCAGCCCTGAACGCATCTCCTGCTGCAGACACTGAAGTAAACACAGAGAAACACTCCGGATATGTCCAAGAAATCTGAACAGAGATCCTCCCAGAACCTCCTCAGAACATCTGGTTCTTCATCTCCAGTAACTTTATGAATGATCAGAGTTCTGCCTTCATACTGGGAATATTTCCAGAGTTCCAGGTCCTTGAACTCCATAGAGGACAACGTCCCCTGGAGAAAGTTCTAGAGTAGACCTACCGACAATTGTCCAGTTGTCGGTAGGTCTACTCTAGAACTTTCTCCAGTTGTCGGTAGGTCTTCTCTAGAACTTTCTCCAGTTGTCAGTAGGTCTACTCTAGAACTTTCTCCAGGGGACGTTCTCCTTTCCTGCTTCCAGTCTTTAAGTTTAGTCTCACTTAGAACATTCCAGGTCCAAGTCCATAGAGGTGGGTCCAGATTTATCACCTTTTAATGGACTTTTTCAGAATTTGATCAGTTCAGCAGATAGAACCATGACATTTAGGAGGAGAAACATCTGAGTTCTGGTAAAAATGATCCAGGTGAAAACCAGAATGACAATAAAATCGTCCAAAATGACCCGAAAATGATCCATAATTACAGAGAATGAGTCCAGAATGATCGTCGTAGCGGACACGAAATCACCACAATAAGACACAAAATAACAGAAACACAAAGTAACTGCAAAAACAGGACAAAGAGACAAACAAGTATCAAAAGAAAAGACCACAAAGATGCAGATTAAGACCAAAAAACACACAATAAAGACCAAAGAGATGCTAAACAGCAAAAAAATACATGTGAAACTATCTGAGACCAAAACATTACCAAATGACGGCAAATGACACAAAAAGAAGAAAACGAATAGAATAATTACAAAAACACAGTAAAGTGACAAAAATACACAAAATGACCACAAAACAAGCAAAACTATTAAAAGCTTTAAATCATAAAAAGTACAAATGTGAAAAATAGCAACATGAAGACACACAGAAATGTAGAAAAACTACAAAAAGAGAAAAGGAACTGACTGTAAACAAGCAAAAATGACTCCAAAGAGGCGACAAACTGCAAAAACACAAAATAATAGAGATATAAAGCGCCTGCAGAGACAGAAATGACTACAAATAGACAGAAAAATATGCAAAATAACCACAAAAAACACAATAAAGACAGAAAATAAAACCAACATAATACCAACTGATCAACCGCCCAGTCATCGGGATTTTTGCATTATATTGTGTTTTTATTTATATTTTATCTGTATTTTTTATATTAAATTGTGTTTTTATTTATATTTATATTTTTATGTTATATCGTGTTTTTATATTATATTTATATTATTTAGATTATATCGTGTTTTTATTTATTCAATTCAATTCAGTTTTATTTATATAGTGCCAATTACAGTCAAATTGTCTCGAGACGCTTTACAGAACCCATATGCCTGAACCCCCAGAGCAGCCCTAAGGAGACAGTGGCAGGAAAACACCCTTTTAACAGGGAAAAAAACCTCAAGCAGAACCCGGCTCTTTATGTAGGGAGACCCATCTGCTGCTGGCCGGACGGGTTTAGAGGGATAGAGATAGAGGGCTAGAGATAGAGGGATAGAGGTGGAGGGGTAGAGGTAGAGGGTTAGAGGTAAAGGGGTAGAGATAGGGGCAGAGGTAGAGGGGTAGAGGGATAGAGGTAGAGGGGTAGAGGGGTAGAGGTAGAGGGGTAGAGGTAGAGGGGTAGAGGTAGAGGGGTAGAGATAGGGGCAGAGGTAGAGGGGTAGAGGGGTAGAGGTAGAGGGGTAGAGGGGTAGAGGTAGAGGGGTAGAGGTAGAGGGGTAGAGGTAGAGGGGTAGAGATAGGGGCAGAGGTAGAGGGGTAGAGGGGTAGAGGTAGAGGGGTAGAGGTAGAGGGGTAGAGGGATAGAGGTAGAGGGGTAGAGGGAGAGGGGTAGAGGTAGAGGGGTAGAGGGATAGAGGTAGAGGGGTAGAGGGGTAGAGGTAGAGGGGTAGAGGTAGAGGGGTAGAGGTAGAGGGGTAGAGATAGGGGCAGAGGTAGAGGGGTAGAGGGGTAGAGGTAGAGGGGTAGAGGTAGAGGGGTAGAGGGATAGAGGTAGAGGGGTAGAGGGAGAGGGGTAGAGGTAGAGGGGTAGAGGTAGAGGGGTAGAGGTAGAGGGGTAGAGGTAGAGGGGTAGAGGGATAGAGGTAGAGGGGTAGAGGGAGAGGGGTAGAGGTAGAGGGGTAGAGGTAGAGGGGTAGAGGGAGAGGGGTAGAGGTAGAGGGGTAGAGGTAGAGGGGTAGAGGGAGAGGGGTAGAGGTAGAGGGGTAGAGGTAGAGGGGTAGAGGGGTAGAGATAGAGGGGTAGAAGTAAAGGGGTAGAGATAGGGGCAGAGGTAGAGGGGTAGAGGGATAGAGGTAGAGAGGTAGGGGGTTAGAGGTAGAGGTGGAGGTGGAGGTAGAGGTAGAGGGGTGGAGGGGGGACACATGGACCATAAAACACAGAGTTTGATACATTTTATATTTATATTTTATATATTATATTGTTTTCATTGATGTTATATTTATATTTTTGATATTATATCGTGTTTTTGAGGAGGTTTTAGTAACTTTTCAGTCATTTTGTATCTTTTTGTCACTTTAATGTGTTTTTATGATTATTGTACCTAGTCTTTTTCTTCTGTTTGTGTCATTTGCCGTTATTCGGTCTCTTTTTGATCTCAGATGGTTTTGCATGTTGTGTTTTTTTTTCATTGTTTAGCGTCTCTTTCCAGTTGGTTTTATTTTCTGTCTTTATTGTTTTTGTGATTATTTTGCATATTTTCTGTCTATTTGCAGTTATTTTAGTCTCTGCAGCTGTTTTATATCTCTACTATTCTGTGTTTTTGTAGTTTGTCGCCTCTTTGTTGTCGTTTTTGTCTCTTTGCAGTAGTTTTCTTTCTATTAAAAGGAACTGACTAAACAAACAAAAACTACCACAAAGAGACAAAAACAACTCCAGAGAGGCGACAAACCACAAAAACACAGAATAATAGAGATATAAAACAGCTGCAGAGACTAAAATAACTGCAAATAGATAGAAAATATGCAAAATAATCACAAAAACCACACCAGAACAGACACAACAGGAGTCTGAACTGTAAGGGAGTATTAAAACACGTCAGGTCTTTAAGAAGAAACAACAGGTGAAGAATAACCTCCAAGAAAGAGATGGATGATGATGCTAACGGCCTCAGCGTCCTCCTCCATCTTCATCCAGCCTCTTTTCCTCTTCCTCTCCTCTGTTTTCCTTCCTCCTCCTCCTCCTCCTCAGTGCTGGATGATTCATTCCAGCCCCCGGACTGTTGTGGTGCTCGTTTTCCTGCTCAGTTAAACTCCGTCTGTCCGTCCTCCAGCCGCCCAACAGGAAGTTTCTGCAGATATTTACCAGGAGGACAGAGGACAGTGGTCTGCTGGCATCTGTCAGGCAGCGTTTGGTTCAAAGTCGTCTGTTTCTGGCCGTTATTCTCCGTTATGATGAGCTGAGCCACGTTTTTCAGCCCGGTTCAGGAGTTTTCTGTGGTGCAGCTAATGCTAACCTCAGCTAAACGCTAGCCTCAGCTAATGCTAGCCTCAGCTAATGCTAGCCTCAGCTAAACGCTAGTCTCAGCTAAAAGCTAGCCTCAGCTAATGCTAGCCTCAGCTAAATGCTAGCTTCAGCTAACGCTAATTTAGCTGCTTTTTCCTGTTTTCTCGTCCACAAATCACATTTCTATGTTTTACGTCAGCTCAGTGACAATGATTATCAACCTTTAGCAACCAAAAATTTAAAATTCAAGCAGCTGTTGGACTCCATTAGCATGTTAGCATGTGGAGCTAATCCAAATTCTAAACATCTGTGGCGGATTAACAGTTAAAGTCGTTCTTGCTAGGTCTTGTTTTTGTCCCTTTGTGTCTCATTTCTGTCGTTTTGCGTCTCGTTTTTCTCGTTTTGTGTCTCGTTTTGTCATTAACATCATCAGTTATCCTAGAGAATGTGTAGAGCAAAGCTACGTCCTCTCGTCTATTTTTCATCTTTTCATCATGTTGTCAGCCTTGATTGAACGTCTGGCTGTTAAACTTATTTTTTTAATCAAATATAATATTGTAGGTTTTTAAACTGAAGTTAAGTTGTGTTATATGTACTATGGTTGGGTCTCCATCATAGTATTTAAATTATTTAGGTCAGTTTATGTAATAACTACTGTTGGAGGGTCTTAGCCTTCGTATTTGAGTCAGTGTTTTTGGGGTAAATGTAAAACACGTTGGATCAGCGTCTGTTGTTTTAAATGTGCTGCATAAATTACAGGGACGTTAATGCATCATTGTCAGCTCCAGGTCTGTGGTTTGGGCAGCAGAAAAGAGCCCCAGAAGCCTGTGGACGGTTTTTATTCACCCAGAGCTCAGTTTTCTGTCAGGATCTGTGGCTGTAAACCATCCTGTAGAACTGGAGAAGCCTCCACTGCCGGATCTAACGGGAACTCTGCATGTTGGCAGTGAGCTGCAGAACGATCCGGACAGAATTCAGACTGCAGCATCCTGATGGAGGAGTTTTACTCAGATATAGCACCACAGAGGTGACTTCTGTCTCGTTTTGGTCGTTTTGTGTCTGACTGAGAGCCTCACCGGTTGGTTCCTTCCTCACAAACTTGTTCAAAGTGATGAAAACACAGAAAAGTCACCATATCCCCAGCAGATTGTTGGCTTCAGGCCTCTGATAACGTCCAGCGTCAGACACAGCGAGGACAGCCACCTTCAGGTCATTAAAGCTGCTGAGGAAAGGATGAAGCTCAGGGATTCTTCCAGAACAAATCCCAGCCTGAGGATTCAGGAGAGGCGTCTGTCTGGGAAGTAATAGATCAACTAAATCTAATCACATTCATCCCATGCATGAAAGGAAGGTTTCAACTTCTATCTGAAACAGAACAAAGTGAAATCATTCTGTGATAATTTATCACTGGGACAAAAGCAGAAACTACAGTTTTTCTCCTAACTTAAAAAGTGACTTTTTGTTGTGTTATCCTGCTGTTAAACTAGTTCTGACCCAGAATCTGCAATTTTAGAGGAATAAACATCATTAAAGTTCCATTAAAGATAGAAAACATAAAGCATATTTAAAGATGAATTTTCACTTTTTGGATGGTCTGTGACTTCCTGTTAGCCTGAGCTAACGGTAATTAGCCATTTTTTTCAGGTTTTCTGACATTTTAAAGTTCCATTTTGAAGCTTGCAGAGCTGAGCTGTTAGAGTTGAATTTCTGGTTTGTTTTGGGAATGTTTGTGACACTGGTTAGGTTTGGCTACATGCTAGCTTTAGCTAAAGCTAATAATAGCAATAACTGCTGTCTCTGTAGCATCACGGTGTTTCTGTGGTTGAATACTTTAAATGACAACAACAAGACACAAAATGACAAAAACAAGACAGAAAACGACAAAAACAAAACACAAAAACGAGACACAAAACAAAAACGAAATGAAATACAAAAACGAGACATTTTTTGTCTCGTTTTTGTCATTTCTCTTTTTTTGTTGCTTTTGTGTCTTGTTTTTGTAATATTTTGTTTCGCTTTATTCGTTGTTTTGAGTGTCGTTTTTTTTGTCTTGCTTGCATTGTCTATTTTTTTGTAGTTTTGTGTCTCGTTTTTGTAATGTTTTGTCTTGTTTTTGTCTTTTTTATTGTTTTGATATCAATAAAACTATTTATTTCAACCAAAATCCAGTGAAATTTGCTGGATTTTGGTTGATTTTTATGTGAATGTTCTTAAGAAACATTTTTTCCACCAAAGAAATGTTCAAAATTTCCCAAAAATGTTGAAAATGTGGACATCAGAAGTTTCACTGTGAAAATATTTCTTTTCCACATTTTCAAACTTTAAACCGGGTTAATTTTGATCCGCAGGACGACACAAGGGTAAACTTTGTGCAACTAGAAGTGAAGCTTCTGTAGGAGCTGGATCTGTAAATAAATGAATACATGCCTGAGGTGTTAACATCAGGACGGCAGAATGACTCAGGGCTGAGAGATAAAAGCTTCACAGCAGCGCTGGAGGCAGGAAGGAAGAAGGTTATGGGCGTTTTTCAAATCAAGTCAAACAATCATTGGAAAAATAAAATACTGACTTTTTATGCAGCAAATGGTAGTTTTTAATATTGTGAAAGCAGCATTTTTCTTTACATTTAGGACTCTTCCACACAAACAGTGTTTTAGGTCAGAAACTGAGTTATAGGTGTGTTTGCTGACCGCTAACTGCTAACTGCTAGCTACTAACTGCTAACTACTACCTGCTAGCTCCTAACTGCTAGCTGCTAATTCCTAACTACTACCTGCTAGCTCCTAACTGCTAGCTGCTAACTGATAGCTGCTAACTGCTAATAACTGATGATCTACTGTCAGACTTCTGTGTTGCCGTCACAAAGAATCATGGGAAAGTTAATGTTTGAATTCAGACTTAACCAACCAGCTGTGATCATCAGTATTATGGGATGTATCTTAGTGTGAGCAGCAGTATTATGGGATGTATCCTAGTGGTCATCAGTATTATGGGATGTATCCTAGTGATCATCAGTATTATGGGATGTATCCTAGTGTGAACAGTTTAGAGTCCTAGAAACAATCATTGGTTCCTGGATGTGTTTGTGGTTTCTGAGGATTCACCAGAGAAAACTTTAAAATCTCTTTCTGGGTGAACTTTAATGTTGGTAGGTGGTTGGTCAGGACAAGAACAAGAAGATGTATTTCAAGACTTTTAAAAAGAAAATATGAGTGATTTTGGACAATTTTTATCTCATTTGGAACAAATTTTCAAGTCAGTTTTCAAAACTTTAGATTAATTCTATCTAAAGATGAACAGAAGTTTAAAAAGGTCATTGTGGGTAAACTTGGTAAACTTGTTGGTAGGAGGTTGGTCACAGCTATTAGAGACGATGGATGGATCATTTTACACATATTTTGATTGTTCAGTTCAACAGAAACTTGTTCAAAATGGTTCAGAAGTGGTCCTGAATGACTGAAAACGTGTCTAATGTCACAAAAAATGGTTCAGAATGACTTAAAATGTGTCTGATGTGATAAAGCTTGACCAAAAGGAACCAATGTTTGTCCGGAATGACACATAAATAGTCACAAATTACTCAAAAATGAGCAAAGAGAACTAAAAATGTCCAGAATTATTTTTAAATTCTTTCAAAATTTGCTCAAAACAGACATTTTTCACAGTTTGGGATCATTTTGGAGAAGTTTTTGTCATTTTGGCCAAAAATGTAGTGATTTAAGAGATGTTTCTGATCATTTTGGGATTCTCTTGGTCATCTTTTGACTCATTCACAATTTTTGAGTCATTCTGGATGAGGTTAGGGGAAAAAGTTCATTCTGGGTAAACTTTAATGTTGGTAGCTGGTTGGGCAGAACAAGTTCTAATTAAATAAAAACTCCTTTTAGACGGATTTTCATGTGATTTTTGAACAAATAATGACTCCACTTGGACAAAGTTTGACTAGTTTTGGACACATTTGGGTAATTTGGGGTCATTATTGTGTCATTTTAAACAAATTTTTTACATAATTTTGGGAAGTTTTTATGTTTTGAAGCGATTTTGGACGATTTAAAGGCCATTTTGAACGATATTGAGTAATTTTAGACACATTTAAAGACTTTTTTTTAAAAAAATAGAGTAATTTTGGATAATTTTTGTGTGATTGTAGACATCTTTTATACCACTTGGAACAAATTTTTAAGTAATTTTCAAAATATTTTACATTATTTCTGTCTAAACATGGAGAAAACTTTTTTGAAGAGTTCATTCTGGATAAACTTTAAAGCTCCTATCAGCATGTTGGTAGGTGGTTGGTCAGTAATATCTGGGTTATTGATACTTTTGTGCATTACAACCAAGTTAATTGATGGTTTTGTGCATTAATATCCAATTTATTGATGGTTAGTTTATTGGTGGTTTTGTGTGTTAATATCCAGTTTATTGATGGTTTTGTTTGCTTTGGTCTGTAGTTTGTGTCAATCCCAGTCAGCTGCACACATTTATGTTAGGAAACAAACAGTGAGGTAATGAAATCAGAATATGCTGAATCCACTGAAGTCCAGATTGAGAACTGAATGAACAGGAGCAGCATCTGGGTGGTCTTCGTTCACCTCGCTTTTCTGTTCCTCGTCTGTAGTCCGCTGTGACCAATCAGAAGCAGGGAATCCAGCAGCATATTCTGCTTTTGATCCAGCTGGATGTTAATTATCGTTTCACAGCTTCGGCTGCTTCTCTTTGATTCGCTGACGGTTTTCATCAGCGAACATCACAGGAAAACATCCGGAGCAAGAAATGAAAGAAACACAGCAGCTGTAGCCAGATATCATCATCTGGAGCCCAAGCCCTCAGAAATACAATATTCATCATATAACACATTAATACAACAATATTAATGATATAATACTAAACATTATTACAACTATATTCATAACATAATACTGAACATTAATACAACAACCCTTAATATTAATAATATTATAATCTTACATATTCATATATTCCCTGAGCTTTTTCCAGTCTCTGACATCAGCTTCTGTGAGGAAAATATTTGAGAAAATTTTGCCGATTTGACACAAACCAGCTGGACAGAGTGCACGAGCACGTACACACTCACACACACACACCTGAACTTTACTTTTCGTTTCGTTTTCACTCGTTTTCGTCTCAGTGGAGAATCTGAAAATAGCTGAAAGAGAACTGGGTCATCTGTGTGTGTGTGTGTGTGTGTGTGTGTGTGTGTGTGTGTGTGTGTGTGTGTGTGTGTGTGTGTGTGTGTGACTACTGTCCATCTTTTTTTAACAACACAACCACCAGTTCTGAAATCAGAGCCCCAGAAGCAGCAGATTCATCAGCATCATCTATACACCAGTTAATCCTCATTAGGGGGCGGAGCCTATCCCAGGTTCAGCTGGACAGGTAGCAGTCTATCACAGGTTCAGCTAGACAGATAGTCTATCACAGGGCTACACATAGAGACATTCACACTCACATTCTCACCTGCAGACAGTTTAGGCTCCTTGCAGAAAGATCCCAGAACCAGGACGGGATGTGAACCAGGGACCTTCTAGCTGTGAGGCGGCAGTAGAAACCACTGAACCCCATTTCTGTCTGTTTAATCGTCGATTGATGAACTAATCAGTTTATAAACGTCCAAAATATTTAACGATCAGCTTCAGTTTGTTAGAACGTCCAAATATCTGACATTCTGCTGCTCCATGTGAAGCTCTTTGATGCTTATGTTCCTTGATATCCAGACTTTTAATGCTTTAAAATACATATTATTTATACTTTAGTGCAATGAAATAAAGATTACTGACATTTTGTGCATTATTATCCAGATTGTTGTTACTTTTGTGCATCAATATTAAGGTTTTCTCACTTTTGTGTGCTATTTTCCAGGTTTTTGATGCTTTGGTGGACTGATATCCAAGCGTTTGATGTTGTAGTGTGTTAATATCCAGATTATTGACACTTTTGTGTGTTATTATCTGGGATAGTGACATTTTTGTGCATCAATATTGCAATTTTTCTTACTTTTTTGTGCCATTATCCATGTTTTGATGCTTCGGTGCACTAATATACACGTTATTTTTACTTAAGTGTCTTAATATCCAGATATTTGACAGTTTGGTTCATTAGATTCCAGGTTTTTGTTATTTATTTATATATTTATAATTAGTAGCTGCTGCTGGTCTTTGTGGGTCTCAGAGTTAAACCTGGATCACAGACTTCATGGTGGACCAGGATCATCACCTTCACAATTGCACGTTTGTCTTTATTCACACCTGATTTTTCACCTGAATGACGAAGCGACTCCAGTTTTTATCGGTCCAGAGTGAACATGTTGGTCTGTTCTTCTCTGCAGGATTCAAGTGTCCTGTCTGCTCCAAGTCTGTGGCATCCAATGAGATGGAGGTCCACTTCATCATGTGTCTCAGCAAACCCCGCCTCTCCTACAACGGTAAGGACTTCCGTCCTTCATCCTGGGAATATTTCCAGAGTTCCAGGTCCTTGAAGTCCACAGAGGAGAACGTCCCCTGGAGAAAGCTCTACAGTAGACCTACCTGGTCTACTCTAGAACTTTCTCCAGTTGTCGGTAGGTCTACTCTAGAACTTTCTCCAGTTGTCAGTAGGTCTACTCTAGAACTTTCTCCAGTTGTCAGTAGGTATACTCTAGAACTTTCTCCAGTTGTCAGTAGGTCTACTCTAGAACTTTCTCCAGTTGTGGGTAGGTCTACTCTAGAACTTTCTCCAATTGTCAGTAGGTATACTCTAGAACTTTCTCCAGTTGTCAGTAGGTCTACTCTAGAACTTTCTCCAGTTGTGGGTAGGTCTACTCTAGAACTTTCTCCAATTGTCAGTAGGTATACTCTAGAACTTTCTCCAGTTGTCAGTAGGTCTACTCTAGAACTTTCTCCAGTTGTGGGTAGGTCTACTCTAGAACTTTCTCCAGTTGTCAGTAGGTCTACTCTAGAACTTTCTCCAGTTGTCGGTAGGTCTACTCTAGAACTTTCTCCAGGGGACGTTCTCCTTTCCTGCCTCCAGTCTTTAGTTTAGTCTCACTTAGAACATTCCAGGTCCTTGAAGTCCATAGAGATGGGTCCAGATTTATCACTTTTTAATGGACTTTTCCAGAACTTCATCAGTCCAGCAGATAGAACCATGACTTTTAGGAGGAGAAACATCTGAGTTGTGGTAAAAACTGACCCTAGATCAGTTTTACATCCATCCAGGTGTCTCAGTCTAAACACTGAATCTGGTTTCTGATTAGAACAATTTTAGTCAAAAATTTTATTCTGTTGACTCAGAAACTGGATCATTTTCAATCAATTTAGGACAATTTTCATTTAATTTTTGACAAATTTCCTGTAATTTGGCATCATTTTTGAGTCATTTTGCACAAATTTGAGTCATTTTCTATTATTTTTGAAGCATCGTGGACTGATTTAGTGTTGTTCTGCAAATCTTCAGTCAGTTTGGATCATTTTTGAGTCATTTTGGGTGAATTCTGACTCATTTTGGACAATTTTCTGGTCATTTTCAACAAATTTTATGTGAACTTGGATCTTTTCTCCTCATTTTGGATCATTTTTGTGTCTTAGGGATCATTTTCAGTCATTTACGACAAATTTCCTGTCCTTCTGGACTCATTTTCTGTAATTATGGATCATTTTAATGTCACTCTGGTTCTCAACTGAATGGATGTACAGTCATTGGTACAGTTTAAATCTATCCAGGTGTCTCAGTCTGAAGATAATCCAGATTTCACCAATTTTGACCAACAGCATTTCAGGTCCTTTTGTTTTTGTTGTTTTTCTCCACAAACGTTGAGGTCAGTCTGGACTTTGTGTCGAGGAGCTCAGAGTTTTTAGTTTTTCACAGAATCTGGTTTGAGAAAACAGTTTTCTTTTCTGATCGTTGTTGAATGAGGCGTTATTTTGATGGAAATATTTTGAAGTGATTTTAGTTTCAGCAGTCAGAATGAATGTAGCTTTGATCAACATCTATTTGTGGTTGTTTTGTGT